>NC_041392.1:515208231-515247087 GCF_002162155.2 Triticum dicoccoides | reverse complement strand
CGGGCTCGTCACCCAATCTGTCGGCGGCTGTAGCGGCCGGGTCGCGCCGAGTCTGGGCTCGGCCGGAGTGCGCCCCGCCGGGTGGCGAGGAAGCGGTGTGCAGAAGTTCACCGGGCCCGCCAAGGCGGGCGGAGCCAGATCCCGCTGGCTTGGCGAGCTGGTTGAGGCGGTCCTACTGGGTGTCGGTGGCGTGGAGGAGTTCGCGCATCCGCCCGATGCGCTCTTTCAGCTCCTCACCCGCGAGCTGGTCTAGGCCGGCTGCGGCTGCCTGGGCAGTGCGCATGTTCTTCGCTGGGGTCTTGTAGACGGTTGGGACGGGGCCGAGGGCCCGGGTGATCGCTCCTCCTCGAGCGCGCACATCAACGACCCGGCTTGGCTCGGCCGTGGCGGGCGTGAATCCGTAGGCGACATCACGCTCCCGCTGAGCGGTGTCCAGGCGACGCTGAGTGGCGCGAGCGTCTCGGACAGGTCCAGCATCTGCTGGCGCCTTTCCTCGAGCTGGGTTCGGGCCCCAGCGACATTGGTGGTGTTGACGTAGGTGCCGATGGGGATGCAGAGGCTCTGCGTCGTGGCGCGCAACGGATCGGATGGTCGATCCATTCCACTGCGGCCCTGGCTTCGGCAGCCTTCCTCGTCTTGCTCGACAAGGAGGAGGCACCATCGCTGGTGACGAAGACCTCCACATGGACGTCCATTGCCCCGGCGGAAACACCGCTGCCGAGGGAGAGGGGAGAGTCGGAGTAGCTGAGCACCTCGCTGGGGTACTCGTCGGCCGCGAACGCATCGGAGATGCGCAGCGCGGCAAAGGAGGCGGCAAGCGTGCCGACGACATCGTCCGCCAGCGCGACGGACTCGTCGGTGTAGGAGAAGGGACCCATATGAAGCATGCTCCCGGCCAGCTCCTCGAGCTGCCCCACGGTGGGCGCCAACTGTCGTGGTGGGCGCACGGCAGATGCCAAGGGATAGCTAAAGAGAGGAGGAGGCTCGAGGGCGTTGGTGGACTCCGGAGACGAGGTTGGCATGAGCGGGCGCGGGACGCCGGACATACCCAGGTTCGGGGCTCTCCGGAGAGATAATACCCCTAGTCCCGCCGAGTGTAGTTGGATGATCGATAGTACAATGTTGCTCCTAGAGCTGTATGGAGGAGGAAGGAAGCTAGCCAAGGCTTGGGCTGCTTCTTCTCTCTGGTGTTGCTGTTTTGTGGCTAGTCCTATGCTTACTTGCTTTTCTCTCGTGTGTGTTTTCTGCTTGCCCTCTTGCTTGTCCCCCTTCATGATCGTGGTCTCCCAGGGGGTTTTATAGTCCAACCCCCGGGGGTACAATGGTAATGTTACAAGTCAGTGGGTCCGTATTGTCGGTGTCCGGGAACCCGGGCTGGGTCCCGCTGAGGGCTTGTGGTTCACCGGGTTCTGTTGCCTGCCCGGGGTCCATCCCCCCGACATACATGGTCTTGATAACCCGACACATGTAGTAAAGGTAAATTCTCTCAATAGATTTGATAAATGTGAAATTCCATTTACTAAGTTTGCTAGCCAATGCTTGGATGAGTTTGATGATTTTATGGTTAAACAAGAAAACTTCAATGCTTATGTCGGTAGACAATTGAAACACAATGCTGATATGCTTGAACACTTGAGTGATTATATGGCTAATGTTAAAGGTGAACTTAAACTTATTAGTAAACATGCTTCTATGGTTACCACTCAAGTAGAACAAGTACTTAAAGCTCAGAATGATTTGCTCAATGAATTAAATAATAAGAAGAATGATAATGTTGTTAGAGTTATGACTAGAGGTGGTAAAATGACTCAGGAATCTTTGTATCCTGAGGGCCATCCTAAGAGAATTGAGCAAGATTCTCAGAGAACTAATGTTGATACACCTAGTCCTTCTAAGAGGAAGAAAAAGAAAAATGATAGGACTTTGCATGCTTCTAGTGAACCTGTTGTTGACACACCTGAGAATCCTAATGATATTTCTATTTCTGATGCCGAAACACAATCTGGTAATGAACATGAACCTAGTGATAATGTTAATGATGATGTTCATGTTGATGCTCAACCTAACAATGACAATGATGTAGAAATTGAACCTGTTGTTGATCTTGATAACCCACAATCAAAGAATCAACGTTATGATAAGAGACTTTGTTGCTAGGAAGCACGGTAAAGAAAGAGAACCATGGGTTCAGAAACCCATGCCTTTTCCTCCTAAACCATCCAAGAAAAAGGATGATGAGGATTTTGAGCACTTTGCTAAAATGATTAGACCTATCTTTTTGCGTATGCGTTTGACTAATATGCTTAAAATGAACCCTTATGCTAAATAATTGAAGGAAATTGTTACAAATAAAAGAAAAATACCGGAAGCTCAAATTTCTACCATGCTTGCTAATTACACTTTTAAGGGTGGAATACCAAAGAAACTTGGAGATCCAGGAGTACCAACTATACCATGCTCGATTAAAAGAAACTATGTTAAAACTGCTTTATGCGATCTTGGAGCCGGTGTTAGTGTTATGCCTCTATCTTTATATCATAGACTTGATTTTAATAAGTTGACACCTACTAAAATATCTTTGCAAATGGCTGATAAATCAACTGCTATACCTGTCGGTATTTGTGGGGATGTGCCTGTTGTGGTTGCAAACATTACTATTTTAACGAACTTTGTTATTCTTGATATTCCCGAGGACAATACTATCTCTATTATTCTTCGAAGACCCTTTTTGAATACTGCAGGGGCTGTTATTGATTGCAACAAAGGCAATTGAGGGAGTCCTGGATTAGGGGGTCTCCGGACAGCCGAATTATATCCTTTGGCCGGACTGTTGGACTATGAAGATACAAGATTGAAGACTTCGTCTCGTGTCCGGATGGGACTCTACTTGGCGTGGAAGGCAAGCTTAGGCAATATGGATATGTATATCTCCTCCTTTGTAACCGACCTTGTGTAACCCTAACCCTCTCCAGTGTCTATATAAACCGGAGGGTTTTAGTCCGTAGGACACAATAACATACAATCATATCATAGGCTAGCTTCTAGGGTTTAGCCTCTCTGATCTCGTGGTAGATCTACTCTTGTATTACCCATATCATCAATATTAATCAAGCAGGACGTAGGGTTTTACCTCCATCAAGAGGGCCCGAACCTGGGTAAAACATCATGTTCCCTGCCTCCTGTTACCATCCGCCTTAGACGCACAGTTCGGGACCCCCTACCCGAGATCCGCCGGTTTTGACACCGACATTGGTGCTTTCATTGAGAGTTCCTCTGTGTCGTCGCCATTAGGCTTGATGGCTCCTACTATCATCGATAGCGATGCAGTCCAGGGTGAGACTTTTCTCCCCGGACAGATCTTTGTGTTCGGCAGCTTCTCACTGCGGGCCAACTCGCTTGGCCATCTGGAGCAGATCAAAAGTTACGCCCCTAGCCACCAGGTCAGGTTTGGAAGCTTAAACTACACGGCCGATATCCGCGGAGACTTGATCTTCGACGGATTCGAGCCTCTGCCGTATGTGTCACGCGGTCACGATGAGTACGATTTAGCTCTGCCATCGGACAGTGTTCAAGAAATCACACCGGCAACCGCTCTGACCCTTAATTCGGAGCCAGTTGCGCCTCCCATGGACGGGTGGATAGACCCCGCCACAGAGGCCACATCCCCAACGGCGATCGAGCCGAATATCGATCTTACCCTTCACGAGAGTCGTGTTGTTAAACTGCTGGATACTTCTCCGGCCACGGACTCCGAACCGCCTGCGCCCGTTCCTATCGAATCCGGTTGGGAGCCGATCATGGAGTTTACGTCCGCAGATATCTTTCAGCACTCGCCCTTCGGTGACATACTGAACTCATTAAAGTCTCTCTCCTTGTCAGGAGAGTCCTGGCCGAACCATGTCCGGCAGGATTGGGATGCGGATGACGAAGAAATTCGCCGCCCACCCACCACCCACTTAGTAGCCACTGTCGATGACTAAACAGACATGCTCGACTCCGACTCCGAAGACATCGACGGTAGGGACGATGATGCAGGAGACGAACAGGAACCACTGCCCACAGGGCACTGGACGCCCACTTCATCACATGACGTATACATGGTGGACACACCAAAAGACGACGACGACGAGGAACAGAAGGACGCAACGAAGGGTTGTCCCCTCGAGAAGCAGTCAAAGCGGCGGCGTAAGCGCCGCTCCAAATCATGCCTCGGCAGAAACAACGATCATATAGACCCAGCGTTAGAGCACGGTGAACCATCGCCGGACCACGGCAACACGGAGAATCAAACCGAACAACCCGACTCTGTCAAAGATAATAGTCCGGACGACATCACACCAGACAGACACCCGGAGCAACATAATGCCCGTCAAAGGCTTGTTGCCGCTGCGAGTCTAAAAAAGCAGAAGCAAAGGCTCAAGGCTGCGCAAGACACACTCCGAATCAGATGGAGTAAAGTACTCAACACAGCAGCAAAGTACGGCGGTAATCGCCCCACCAAGAGCTACCCGAAGCGGAAGTTGCTACCTGAATTCGATGAGGAGGCCTTAGATCCCCCGCAACCAAAAATTAAAACGGCCATCTGGCTAGATAGTCGACCTCACAGCCAACATAATGCGGCAACAGATGCCGCACACAAGCCAGTACGCGATCCACGCGAGGGCTCGCATCAAAAGGACGGCGCAACCAGATCCATCTACGGACCACGCAAGCGCGCTCCAGCATGCAATACAACACAACAAACATCCAAACAATGCAGTACACCCAAATACAGGGGTGCCGCACACCCCCTATGTTTCACCGATGAGGTGCTAGACCATGAATTTCCAGAGGGATTCAAACCCGTAAACATAGAGGCATACGACGGAACAACAGACCCTGGGGTCTGGATTGAGGACTATATCCTCCATATCCATATGGCTCGAGGAGATGATCTCCACGCCATCAAGTATTTACCCCTCAAACTCAAAGGGCCAGCTCGGCACTGGCTTAAAAGTCTCCCCGAAAGCTCCATTGGAAGCTGGGAAGAGCTTGAAGACGCTTTTCGGGCAAATTTTCAAGGGACTTATGTCCGACCTCCGGACGCGGACGATTTGAGTCATATAACTCAACAGCCCAGAGAGTCAGCCCGAAAGCTTTTGAACATGTTTTTTACTAAAAAGAACCAAATAGTCGACTGTCTGGATGCCGAAGCCTTGGCAGCTTTTAAGCACGGCGTCCGTGACGAATGGCTTGCTAGACACCTCGGCCAAGAAAAGCCGAGAACAATGGCAGCATTAACAAGCCTCATGACCCGCTTTTGTGCGGGTGAGGATAGCTGGCTAGCCAGATGCAGAACCAGGGACCCAAGTACATCCGAAGTTAGAGATGGAAATGGGAAATCATGACGCAGCAAAATAATAAGCGCCGGAATAAAGAAGACAGCCCGAAGAGCACGGCGGTAAACGCCGGATTCAGAAGCTCTTGGCCAGGTCAGCAAAAGCCGCCCTCTAAAGGCGCCAGAGATAAATTGTCCAGCCTAAACAAAATTCTGGACCAAATATGTTAGATCCATAGCACCCCCGATAAACCTGCAAATCATACCCACAGAGAATGTTGGGTCTTCAAGAAGTCCGACAGGCTCAACGCCGTACACAAGAGGGAGGATACACCAAGCGAAGACGAGGATGAGCCTCTCAAGCAAGACACTGGGGAACAAAAGAAATTTCCACCAGAAGTAAAAACAGTGAACGTGTTACACGTGATCAAGGGGAGAAACAAAGCGGCACTCCCAGAGAAATATGCCCAAGGGCCTATCACCGCGGAGTCCTACCACTGGTCGTCTCAACCGATCACTTTCGACCATCAGGATTACTCAGCAAGTATCCGGCGTGCAGGATGAGCTACATTGGTATTAGACCCAATAATTGACGGATACCACTTCACACGAGTCCTGGTGGACGGTGGCAGCAGTCTAAACCTGATATATCAGGACACAATCCGCAAAATGGGGATAGACCCAACAAAAATTTGCTACAGCAATACTACCTTTAAAGGAGTAACGCCAGGCCCAGGGGCTCATTGCACGGGCTCCCTGCTACTAGAGGTTATATTTGGCTTCCCCGATAACCTCCGTAGCGAAAATTTAACCTTCCACATTGCTCCATTCCAAAGTGGCTATCAAGCACTACTTGGACGCAAAGCTTTCGCTCTCTTTAATGCAGTACCGCATTACGCTTCCCTCACGCTTAAGATGCCCGGTCCACGTGGCATCATTACAGTAAATTGAAATATTGAGCGATCCCTGCGTGCCGAAGAGAGTGCGGCTGCCTCGGCAGCCGCACACTAAAACGGCCTCACCAACTAAAGCATTCGACAGGTCGTCAGGACTACAGACACGGTTAGATGAGTCTGAAGCAGCTATATGTAATTCATACAGGTTTGATGGCCACACCCCTATTACAAATACAAGGGGCTCAACGCGCGCAGACAAGTGGCAATTTTTACTCATCTTGAATTATAGATGGTTTCTTTAAACCTACCTTTTTGCACGACAACTTTTCACCTAAGTTCTTCTCTTTTACAGATGACCATCATGCGACACCCGTCCAGGATACGGCACAACGGAGACACAGGCGCAGACATGCAGCAGGGACCCGTTCCAAGGATTCTTTTTAGATTAAGACCCTGCGTAAACCTTTCTTACTGTCTCTTGTTGATACACATCCCTCGGATTCTCAGTACTATTGAGAAGGATGCTGGCGTGTTGGCATGTGGCCATGTCAGAATAATGCACGTACCTGGACACCAGGGGCTTCTTACAAAGGGCACTGTTTAGGCCCGGTTTATACCATAAAGACCGAATACCTTAAGGAGTGTTTGGTGTCGCGAGTTTGGCCTTATATGCATCAGCTCCGAATCATGTCTTTGGTCAAATGTTGGGTTTGCCCGGCTCCTGTGTTTTGCTGCCTTATGTTCCGCTCTATCGGCTAAGGTGGCACCATGAGAACTACTGTGATTGTGCCGTGGTTCATTCGGACGAGCACCTCAGTAGAGAAAGCCGAAAACTGACTGTCATGATATAGCGTGAGACTGGTCAACCACTCGATGACCTATCAGAATGTTAGAATTCCTCCGCCTTCACGAAGGGCCGTTTCCCGGCCAGGCATGTACGCACCCCGAATTCGGGAGAGTGCGGGGCCACCAGGGGCTATATAGTAGCCCCACTGTCAAACTCCTATGGCTAAGTGAAAGTGTTAAAGCATTATAGTCCGGTTGCCTAGTTCGCTGCGCCATCACCTCCTTATTAGGACAAAGATGTTGGATTAAGTGTGAATACACGTCTTCTGCGAACACCCCCGCATTATATGCGTGGGGGCTGAAGCCGACGACTGCAATCTTTCAGTTTATACACATGTATACATAAACGGCCGCACATGAGGCATCATATTACTTTCGGGCAAAAGTATAAATACAGCCTTGATAAATTTCATAAAAACATTGTTTTTACAATGAGAATACATGTCACTCAAACATAATATTCTTCGAGCACTGGGCCTCTATCAAACAAGCACCCTCAAGAACTTCTTCAAAATAGTGCTCAGCAGCCACTCGGCCTATGGCCGAACCCTGCACCGCAACAGTGGTTGTTGGGGAACGTTGCAGAAAATTAAAATTTTTCCTACGGTTTCACCAAG
The DNA here is from genome assembly GCF_002162155.2 of Triticum dicoccoides. NCBI lineage: Eukaryota > Viridiplantae > Streptophyta > Magnoliopsida > Poales > Poaceae > Triticum > Triticum dicoccoides. The sequence continues at coordinate 515,239,411 of NC_041392.1, read as the reverse complement.
ATCCATCTATGAGTTCATCTAAGCAACGAGTCAAGGGAGAGAGTTTGCATCTACATACCACTTGTAGATCGCGTGCGGAAGCTTGCAAGGTGATGATGGAGTCGTACTCGACGTGATTCGAATCACCGATGACCAAGTGCTGAACGGACAGCACCTCCGCGTTCAACACACGTACGGGACGGGAGACGTCTCCTCCTTCTTGATCCAGCAAGGGGGAAGGAGAGGTTGAGGAAGACAGCTCCACCGGCAGCACGACGGCGTGGTGATGGTGGAGAGGCAGTACTCCGACAGGGCTTCGCCAAGCACACAACGGAGGAGGAGAGGTGTTGGGGAGGGGAGGGCTGCGCCTTGGAGGGTGGTGCGGCTGCCCTCCCCTCACCCCTCTATTTATAGGTGGAAGGGAGAAGGGGGCCGGCCCCCTAGAACCCATCTAGGGGGGGTGCAGCGGCCAAGGGGAGAAGGGGAGAGGGTGGCTTGCCCCCCAAGCCAAGGGGGCGCCCCCTCTAGGGTTCCCCCCTCAACCCTAGGCGCAAGGGCCCAAGGGAGGGGGTGCGGCCAGCCCACCAGGGGCTGGCTCCCTGCCCCACGCAGCCCATGTGGCCCCCCGGGAGGGGTGGCCCCTCCCGGTGGACCCCCGGAACCCTTCCGGTGGCCCCGGTACAATACCGGTATGACCCCGAAACTTCCCGGTGTCCGTTTGACAACTTCCCATATATAAATCTTTACCTCCGGACCCTTCCGGAGCTCCTCGTGACGTCCAGGATCCCATCCGGGACTCCGAACAACATTCGGTAGTCACATACTAGTCTTCCTAATAACCCTAGCGTCACCGAACCTTAAGTGTGTAGACCCTACGGGTTCGGGAGACATGCAGACATGACCTAGACGCTCTCAGGTCAATAACCAACAGCGGGATCTGGATACCCATGATGGCTCCCACATGCTCCTCGATGTTGTCATCGGATGAACCACGATGTCGAGGATTCGATCAAACCCTGTATGCAATTCCCTTTGTCAATCGGTACGTTACTTGCCCGAGACTCGATCGTCGGTATCCCAATACCTTGTTCAGTCTCGTTACCGGCAAGTCACTTTAGTCGTACCGCAATGCATGATCCCGTGTCCAACACCTTGGTCACATTGAGCTCATTATGATGATGCATTACCGAGTGGGCCCAGAGATACCTCTCCGTCATACGGAGTGACAAATCCCAGTCTCGATCCGTGTCAACCCAACAGATACTTTCGGAGATACCTGTAATGCACCTTTATAGTCACCCAGTTACGTTGTGACGTTTGATACACCCAAGGCACTCTTACGGTATCCGGGAGTTACACGATCTCATGGTCGAAGGAAGAGATACTTGACATTGGCAAAGCTCTAGCAAAACGAACTACACGATCTTTTATGCTATGCTTAGGATTGGGTCTTGTCCATCACATCATTCTCCTAATGATGTGATCCCGTTATCAACGACATCCAATGTCCATAGTCAGGAAACCATGACTATCTATTGATCACAACGAGCTAGTCAACTAGAGGCTCACCAGGGACATATTGTGGTCTAAGTATTCACACGTGTATTATGATTTCCGGATAATACAGTTATAGCATGAATAAAAGACATTTATCATGAACATTGAAATATAATAATACTTTTATTATTGCCTCTAGGGCATATTTCCAACAGTCTCCCACTTGCACTAGAGTCACCAATCTAGTTACATTGTGATGAATCGAACACCCATAGAGTTCTGGTGTTGATCATGTTTTGCACGCGAGAGAGGTTTAGTCAGCGGATCTGCGACATTCAGATCCGTGTGCACTTTGCAAATCTCTATGTCTCCATCTTGAACATTTTCACGGATGGAGTTGAAACGATGCTTGATGTGCCTGGTCTTCTTGTGAAACCTGGGCTCCTTGGCTAGGGCAATAGCTCCAGTGTTGTCACAGAAGAGTTTGATCGGCCCCGATGCATTGGGTATGACTCCTAGGTCGGTGATGAACTCCTTCACCCAAATCGCTTCATGCGCTGCCTCCGAGGCTGCCATGTACTCCGCTTCACACGTAGATCCCGCCACGACGCTCTGCTTGCAGCTGCACCAGCTTACTGCTCCACCATTCAACATATACACGTATCCGGTTTGTGACTTAGAGTCATCCAGATCTGAGTTGAAGCTAGCGTCGACGTAATCCTTTACGACGAGCTCTTCGTCTCCTCCATAAATGAGAAACATGTCCTTCGTCCTTTTCAGGTACTTCAGGATATTCTTGACCGCTGTCCAGTGTTCCTTGCCGGGATTACTTTGGTATCTTGCTACCAAACTTACGGCAAGGTTTACATCGGGTCTGGTACACAGCATGGCATACATAATAGATCCTATGGCTGAAGCATAGGGGATGACACTCATCTCTTCTTTATCTTTTGCCGTGGTTGGTGACTGAGCCGAGCTCAGTCTCACACCTTGTAACATAGGCAAGAACCCCTTCTTGGACTGGTCCATTTTGAACCTCTTCAAAATCTTATCAAGGTATGTGCTTTGTGAAAGACCTATGAGGCGTCTCGATCTATCTCTATAGATCTTGATGCCTAATATATAAGCAGCTTCTCCAAGGTCCTTCATTGAAAAACACTTATTCAAGTAGGCCTTAATGTTGTCCAGAAATTCTATATTATTTCCCATCAAGAGTATGTCATCTACATATAATATGAGAAATGCTACAGAGCTCCCACTCACTTTCTTGTAAACGCAGGCTTCTCCATAAGTCTGCATAAACCCAAACGCTTTGATCATCTCATCAAAGCGAATGTTCCAACTCCGAGATGCTTGCACCAGTCCATAAATGGATCGCTGGAGCTTGCATACTTTGTTAGCGTTCCGAGGATCGACAAAACCTTCCGGCTGCATCATATACAGTTCTTCCTTAAGATGCCCGTTAAGGAATGCCGTTTTGACGTCCATTTGCCATATCTCATAATCATAGTATGCGGCAATTGCTAACATGATTCGGACGGACTTCAGCTTCGCTACGGGAGAAAAAGTCTCGTCGTAGTCAATCCCTTGAACTTGTCGATAACCCTTAGCGACAAGTCGAGCCTTATAGATTGTAACATTACCATCCGCGTCCGTCTTCTTCTTAAAGATCCATTTGTTTTCTATCGCTCGCCGATCATCGGGCAAGTCTGTCAAAGTCCATACTTTGTTTTCATACATGGATTCTATCTCGGATTTCATGGCTTCAAGCCATTTGTTGGAATCCAGGCCCGCCATCGCTTCTTCATAGTTCGAAGGTTCATTGTTGTCTAACAACATTATTTCCAGGACAGGGTTGCCGTACCACTCTGGTGCGGAACGTGTCCTTGTGGACCTACGAAGTTCAGTAGTAACTTGATCCGAAGTACCTTGATCATCATCATTGTTTTCCTCTTCAGTTGGTGTGGGCATCACAGGAACGGTTTCCTGTGCTGCGCCACTTTCCCGCTCAAGAGGTAGTACTTCATCGAGTTCTACTTTCCTCCCACTTACTTCTTTCGAGAGAAACTCTTTTTCCAGAAAGCATCCGTTCTTGGCAACAAAGATCTTGCCTTCGGATCTTAAGTAGAAGGTATACCCGACAGTTTCCTTAGGGTATCCTATGAATACGCATTTTTCCGACTTGGGTTCGAGCTTTTCAGGTTGAAGTTTCTTGACATAAGCATCGCATCCCCAAACTTTTAGAAACGACAGCTTAGGTTTCTTTCCAAACCATAATTCATACGGTGTCGTCTCAACGGATTTAGACGGTGCCCTATTTAAAGTGAATGTAGCTGTCTCCAGAGCGTATCCCCAAAATGATAGCGGTAAATCAGTAAGAGACATCATAGACCGCACCATATCCAATAGGGTGCGATTACGACGTTCGGACACACCGTTTCGCTGAGGTGTTCCAGGCGGCGTGAGTTGTGAAACGATTCCACATTTCCTTAAGTGTGTACCAAATTCGTGACTTAAGTATTCTCCTCCACGATCTGATCGTAAGAATTTTATCTTTCGGTCACGTTGATTCTCTACCTCATTCTGAAATTCCTTGAACTTTTCAAAGGTCTCAGACTTGTGTTTCATTAAGTAGACATACCCATATCTACTCAAGTCATCAGTGAGAGTGAGAACATAACGATATCCTCCGCGAGCCTCAACGCTCATTGGACCGCACACATCGGTATGTATGATTTCCAACAAGTTGGTTGCTCGCTCCATTGTTCCGGAGAATGGAGTCTTGGTCATTTTGCCCAAGAGGCATGGTTCGCACGTGTCAAACGATTCATAATCAAGAGACTCTAAAAGTCCATCGGCATGGAGCTTCTTCATGCGCTTGACACCAATGTGACCAAGGCGGCAGTGCCACAAGTATGTGGGACTATCGTTATCAACTTTAAATCTTTTGGCATCTACACTATGAACATGTGTAATATTACGATCGAGATTCATTAAGAATAAACCATTGACCATCGGAGCATGACCATAAAACATATCTCTCATATAAATCGAACAACCATTATTCTCAGACTTAAATGAGTAGCCATCTCGTATTAAACGAGATCCAGATACAATGTTCATGCTCAAACTTGGCACTAAATAACAATTATTAAGGTTCAAAACTAATCTCGTAGGTAAATGTAGAGGCAGCGTGCCGACGGCGATCACATCGACTCTGGAACCATTCCCGACGCGCATAGTCACCTCATCCTTCGCCAGTCTCCGTTTATTCCGCAGCTCCTGCTGTGAGTTACAAATATGAGCAACGGCACCGGTATCAAATACCCAGGAGTTACTACGAGTACTGGTAAGGTACACATCAATCACATGTATATCAAATATACCTTTGGTGTTGCCGGCCTTCTTATCCGCTAAGTATTTGGGGCAGTTCCGCTTCCAGTGACCCTTCCCCTTGCAATAAAAGCACTCAGTCTCAGGCTTGGGTCCATTCTTTGACTTCTTCCCGGTAACTGGCTTACCAGGCGCGGCAACCTCCTTGCCGTCCTTCTTGAAGTTCTTCTTACCCTTGCCCTTCTTGAACTTAGTGGTCTTATTGACCATCAACACTTGATGTTCTTTCTTGATTTCAGCCTCTGCTGACTTCAGCATCGAGAACACTTCAGGAATGGTCTTTTCCATCCCCTGCATGTTGTAGTTCATCACAAAGCTCTTGTAGCTTGGTGGGAGCGACTGGAGGATTCTGTCAATGACCGCCTCATCTGGGAGGTTAATGTTCAGCTGGGTCATACGGTTGTGCAACCCAGACATCTACAGGATGTGCTCACTGACAGAACTGTTTTCCTCCATCTTACAACTGTAGAACTTGTCGGAGACATCATATCTCTCGACCCGGGCATGAGCTTGAAAAACTAGTTTCAGCTCTTCGAACATCTCATATGCTCCGTGGTGCTCAAAACGCTTTTGGAGCCCCGGTTCTAAGCTGTAAAGCATGCCGCACTGAACGAGGGAGTAATCATCAGCACGAGACTGCCAAGCATTCATAATGTCTTGGTTCTCTGGGACGGGAGCGTCACCTAGCGGTCCTTCTAGGACATATTGTTTCCTGGCAGCTATGAGGATGATCCTCAGGTTCCGGACCCAGTCCGTATAGTTGCTGCCATCATCTTTCAGCTTGGTTTTCTCTAGGAACGCGTTGAAGTTCATGTTGACATTAGCGTTGGCCATTGATCTACAAGACATATTTGCAAAGGTTTTAGACTAAGTTCATGATAATAAAGTTCTAATCAAATTATGAACTCCCACTCAGATTAGACATCCCTTTAGTCATCTAAGTGTTACACGATCCGAGTCGAATAGGCCGTGTCCGATCATCACGTGAGACGGACTAGTCATCGTCGGTGAACATTCTCATGTTGATCGTATCTTCCATACGACTCGTGTTCGACCTTTCGGTCTCCGTGTTCCGAGGCCATGTCTGCACATGCTAGGCTCGTCAAGTTAACCCTAAGTGTTTTCGCTGTGTAAAACTGTCTTACACCCGTTGTATGTGAACGTAAGAATCCATCACACCCGATCATCACGTGGTGCTTAGAAGCGACGAACTGTAGCAACGGTGCACAGTTAGGGGAGAACACTTCTTGAAATTTTTTGTAAGGGATCATCTTATTTACTACCGTCGTCCTAAGTAAACAAGATGCATAAACATAATAAACATCACATGCAATTATATAGTTGTGACATGATATGGCCAATATCATATAGCTCCATTGATCTTCATCTTCGGGGCTCCATGATCATCTTGTCACCGGCTTGACACCATGATCTCCATCATCATGATCTCCATCATCGTGTCTTCATGAAGTTGTCACGCCAACGACTACTTCTACTTCTATGACTAACGTTTAGCAATAAAGTAAAGTAGTTTACATTGCGTTATTCAATGACACGCAGGTCATACAAAAAATAAAGACAACTCCTATGGCTCCTGCCGGTTGTCATACTCATCGACATGCAAGTCGTGAATCCTATTACAAAGAACATGATCTCATACATCACAATTCATCATTCATCACAACTTCTGGCCATATCACATCACATGATCAATCGCTGCAAAAACAAGTTAGACGTCCTCTAATTGTTGTTGCATCTTTTACGTGGCTGCAATTGGGTTCTAGCAAGAACGTTTTCTTACCTACGAATCACCACAACGTGATTTTGTCAACTTCTATTTACCCTTCATAAGGGCCCTGTTCATCGATTCCGCTCCAACTAAAGTGGGAGAGACAGACACCCGCCAGCCACCTTATGCAACTAGTGCATGTCAGTCGGTGGAACCGGTCTCACGTAAGCGTACGTGTAAGGTTGGTCCGGGCCGCTTCATCCCACAATACCGTTGAGCAAGAAAAGACTAGTAGAGGCAAGTAAGATGACAAAATCCACACCCACAACAAAATTGTGTTCTACTCGTGCAAAGAGAACTACGCATAGACCTAGCTCTGATACCACTGTTGGGGAACGTTGCAGAAAATTAAAAAATTTCCTATGGTTTCACCAAGATCCATCTATGAGTTCATCTAAGCAACGAGTCAAGGGAGAGAGTTTGCATCTACATACCACTTGTAGATCGCGTGCGGAAGCTTGCAAGGTGATGATGGAGTCGTACTCGACGTGATTCGAATCACCGATGACCAAGTGCTGAACGGACAGCACCTCCGCGTTCAACACACGTACGGGACGGGAGACGTCTCCTCCTTCTTGATCCAGCAAGGGGGAAGGAGAGGTTGAGGAAGACAGCTCCACCGGCAGCACGACGGCGTGGTGATGGTGGAGAGGCAGTACTCCGACAGGGCTTCGCCAAGCACACAACGGAGGAGGAGAGGTGTTGGGGAGGGGAGGGCTGCGCCTTGGAGGGTGGTGCGGCTGCCCTCCCCTCACCCCTCTATTTATAGGGGGAAGGGAGAAGGGGGCCGGCCCCCTAGAACCCATCTAGGGGGGGTGCAGCGGCCAAGGGGAGAAGGGGAGAGGGTGGCTTGCCCCCCAAGCCAAGGGGGCGCCCCCTCTAGGGTTCCCCCCTCAACCCTAGGCGCAAGGGCCCAAGGGAGGGGGTGCGGCCAGCCCACCAGGGGCTGGCTCCCTGCCCCACGCAGCCCATGTGGCCCCCCGGGAGGGGTGGCCCCTCCCGGTGGACCCCCGGAACCCTTCCGGTGGCCCCGGTACAATACCGGTATGACCCCGAAACTTCCCGGTGTCCGTTTGACAACTTCCCATATATAAATCTTTACCTCCGGACCCTTCCGGAGATCCTCGTGACGTCCAGGATCCCATCCGGGACTCCGAAGAACATTCGGTAGTCACATACTAGTCTTCCTAATAACCCTAGCGTCACCGAACCTTAAGTGTGTAGACCCTACGGGTTCGGGAGACATGCAGACATGACCTAGACACTCTCAGGTCAATAACCAACAGCGGGATCTGGATACCCATGATGGCTCCCACATGCTCCTCGATGTTGTCATCGGATGAACCACGATGTCGAGGATTCGATCAAACCCTGTATGCAATTCCCTTTGTCAATCGGTACGTTACTTGCCCGAGACTCGATCGTCGGTATCCCAATACCTTGTTCAGTCTTGTTACCGGCAAGTCACTTTACTCGTACCGCAATGCATGATCCCGTGTCCAACACCTTGGTCACATTGAGCTCATTATGATGATGCATTACCGAGTGGGCCCAGAGATACCTCTCCGTCATACGGAGTGACAAATCCCAGTCTCGATCCGTGTCAACCCAACAGATACTTTCGGAGATACCTGTAATGCACCTTTATAGTCACCCAGTTACGTTGTGACGTTTGATACACCCAAGGCACTCTTACGGTATCCGGGAGTTACACGATCTCATGGTCGAAGGAAGAGATACTTGACATTGGCAAAGCTCTAGCAAAACGAACTACACGATCTTTTATGCTATGCTTAGGATTGGGTCTTGTCCATCACATCATTCTCCTAATGATGTGATCCCGTTATCAACGACATCCAATGTCCATAGTCAGGAAACCATGACTATCTGTTGATCACAACGAGCTAGTCAACTAGAGGCTCACCAGGGACATATTGTGGTCTAAGTATTCACACGTGTATTATGATTTCCGGATAATACAGTTATAGCATGAATAAAAGACATTTATCATGAACATTGAAATATAATAATACTTTTATTATTGCCTCTAGGGCATATTTCCAACAGTGGTAGCATCCATCTCCGCCCAGTATGCTTTGACACGGGCAAGGGCCATCCGCGAGCCTTCTATACATGCCGACCTCTTCATCGCATTGATGCGCGGCACCGCACCAAGGAACTGCTGCACTAAGCTGAAATAGTTGTTCGGCTACGGCTTTTCCGGCCGCAGATGATCTACGACGGACTTCATGGCAAGTCCGGACAATCTATTGAGTTCGGCCCATTCGGCAAGCCGATTAATTAGTGGAAGCGGATGCTCTGGACCGTTAAACTGCGACCAGAATAGCTTGTCCACTTCACGATCTGTTTGATCTTGGAAGTATTCGGCCGCATCAACAGCATTCGCCGTCAAATCCAGATATGCGTCTGCCGAACTCCATAGCCGATCCAGAGGGGCATACCGCGGATCTCCGAACTTCCTCCGCAGCAAAAAGGGCTTCCCAGCCAAAATATCACCAGCTTCACGCAGCTCTTCCTTCTTTGCCCAAATGGCAGAGCGGGTGTCTTTGGCCGCCATCATGGCCTTTTCGAGGTTCGTTGCCTTCGCTTGGTACTCTTCTTCAAGGAACTAGCAACGGTCGGCATTGTCTCTTAACTTTACAGCCATCTTGGCCATTTTATCTTTGCTCTCGCAATGTGCAGCCTTTTCGGCTCTTAATTCTTCGGCCGCCTTTAAAGCGGCCGCATTACTAATTCTTGCTTGTTCTTTGGCTCGGGCAAGTCCCACCCGAAGGGTCTCCACGGTGGCAGCTCCATCTGCAGTCACAACATATTAAAGATACTGGCGTTACGCTGCTCTTCCTATGTGACATTCACCAGAAAACATCACTTACCCTGTGCCTCATCAAGCCGCTTGTTAACAAGCTTGATGTCGGCATCTACCGCATCCAGTTGTCACTTTAGTTCGGCAAACTCATTAGTCCGGCCAGCCACCGGAGCTCCCATCACCTGCACATAAAGCGGTATGGTTATTACCTGGGACTACGATACTCTGTTCGCCGTCGTTCTCGACGACAACCAGAGTCTCAGGGGCTACTATCTACACAGGGCACACCTAAAAATGTGCGGTACTATCAAAAAGTATATCATTTCACGTACATCAAAGCCCGTCAGTAGACTCATAAAGGCTTCATGCAATCCGCTTTCGACGGATGAAATTCTTTCCATCACTGTACCCATCAACGTATGGTGTTCTTCTGAGATGGTCGCTCGCTCCAACAGCTCCCTCAGTACGTCTGACCGCATACCAGACGGTGTCGGACTCTTTTGTTTGCTCTCTTCAAGAGCCGAACGCTGGGGACTTCGGGTGACTATAGGATTATCTTCTGGCCTCGCCGGATCCGGAGAGGCCCTCCGTGACGACACTTCAAGCTCGCCCGCTTCTTGAGCGGGGGAGTCCGGGGGAGGCGTTTCGCTCTCCATCATCTCCGGAAGAAGATCCCCCAAAGACAAGCTCTGCTTAGAAGGGCTAAGATCCGAACTGCAAGATAAACGCTTCGGTTGTTTTCCTCAGAGGTAAGGTAGTATATCTCCACTATTAAAGTACTTTATGATTACTTACAGCTCGTTGGAGGGCTGATCCTCGCGCGGACTTTGTGTGGAAAAAGCACCCTCCGAGGCAGGACTCTCTAGTGGAGACTTCTTCTCCCGTTTGGAAGCCTTGGTTTCCGGATCTTCAGAGGCAGTCCTCTTCCTTCCCCGAAGCGAGAGAAGGTCAGATTCTTCCCCTTGGTTATCCTCCTTCACGGAGGCGCTCATTCCCTCGGTTGGAATTGGTAGCGATGGGGGCCCGCTTTCGACCTCATTATCCCCCCCTTTATCTTCCTTTGAGGGCTCCGGGCAAGGTGCTAGCTCGAGCATCTTTTCCAGTACCAGATTCTCCAAACCCTCGGGAAGGGGGTCGAACACCGAATCATCTTCGCCCTTGTTAGCCAGTCCTGGTCAAAGAGCGATTTCTCAGAATGATGTCATGGTAAATGGAAGACGGTGTGTTCGGCTAGAGGATTACTTACTTGGTCGGCGGTACGGTTGCTGCTCAGGCCCATGTCCTTGGTAGTATCCGGACACTCTATTTGGGGTCCGAAGAATGATTTGTACATCTCCTCATGCGTCAGGTCGAGGAAATTCTGAATAGTTCGCGGCCCTTCTGGGTTGAACTCCCACATGCGGAGGGGCCGGCGTTTGCAAGGTTAGACTCGACAAACTAGCATGACTTGCACCACCGTAACCAGACTAAAATCTCCTTCGAAGAGATCTTGAATGCGGCTCTGCAGTATAGGCACGTCCTTGGCTGGACCCCAGCTCGGCCCTCTGCTAATCCATGGCATCAGTTGTGGTGGAGGGCCCGAGCGGAAAGCAGGGCAGCCACCCACTTGGCACTTCTGGGAGCTGTGATGTAAAACCACTCCCGTTGCCATAATCCGGACACCTCTGGAAAGGAACCCTTTGGCCATGAAGCTCCAGCGATCTTGCTTATTAATGCGCCTCCGCACGCTGTGTGCTGCCCCTCGACCATCTTCGGCTTCACGTCGAAGGTCTTGAGCCACAGGCCGAAGTGAGGGGTAATGCGGAGGAAGGCCTCACATACGACAATAAATGCCGAGATGTGGAGAAAGGAGTCCGGGGCTAGATCGTGGAAATCTAGCCCGTAATAGAGCATCAAACCCCTAACAAAGGGATCCAGGGTGAGGCCTAGGCCTCGGAGGAAGTGGGAGATGAACACAACATTCTCGTTGGGTTCGGGAGTAGGGACGACCTGCCCTCGGGTAGGCAGCCGATGCGAAACCTCGGCGGTCAGGTATCTGGCCTCCCTCAACTTCTTGATATCCTCTTCCGTAACGGAGGAGGGCATCCACCGGCCTTGAAGGCTAGATCCAGACATGATTGAAGGTCTGAAGCACCTGACCTGGGCTTTGGAACTCGAGGCGGGGAAAGGGTTCGATTGAGCACGGGAGGGAAAAAAATAAAAGCCTTGTCCCTTTATAAAGAGGGTGAATATCAAGCATCCTCCTAGTGGCCGTTTGGGACTTGCCTAAAATCTAGGAGTCCTAGGCATGGTTGGGTTACCCACGACCGTATTGATGAGAATCCCGTAATTAGGGGAACACGATCTCTGCTTTGACAAGACGTGTCAAGAAACCGCCTCGCGTTATGTGTGGAGCTGGTTGAAGAAAAACGGTTCGAATAATCACCGAGCCATGGCCTGACGTCATGTTGCCAAAGCGTGTCAGCAGATTAAGATTTGTGGAAATATTATTCTTTCTACGGTGGTATGTGGAATTTATTTTGCAGGGTCGGACACTATCCTAGTATTCAAACTCTTCTGTGATATGTTCGGAGGAGGAACCCGCCTTGCAATGCCGAAGACAACACTGCGCCGGACTCATCGTCATTGAAGCCTGGTTCAGGGGCTACTGAGGGAGTCCTGGATTAGGGGGTCTCTGGACAGCCGGATTATATCCTTTGGCCGGACTGTTGGACTATGAAGATACAAGATTTAAGACTTTGTCTCGTGTCCGGATGGGACTCTACTTGGCGTGGAAGGCAAGCTTAGGCAATATGGATATGTATATCTCCTCCTTTGTAACTGACCTTGTGTAACCCTAACCCTCTTCGATGTCTATATAAACCGGAGGGTTTTAGTCCGTAGGACACAATAACATACAATCATACCATAGGCTAGCTTCTAGGGTTTAGCCTCTCTGATCTCGTGGTAGATCTACTCTTGTATTACCCATATCATCAATATTAATCAAGCAGGACGTAGGGTTTTACCTCCATCAAGAGGGCCCGAACCTAGGTAAAACATCGTGTTCCCTACCTCATGTTACCATCCGCCTTAGACGCACAGTTCGGGATCCCCTACCCGAGATCCGCCAGTTTTGACACCGACAGCAATGTCACTTTTCGTGTTAATGGTAATGAGCATACGATACAATTTCCGAGGAAACAACCTCAAGTCCACAGTATCTATTCTATTGGAAAAATTTCAACAATCACTATTTGAGGTTTTGAATTTCCTCTTCCTACTGTCAAGAAGAAATATGATATTCTTATTGTTGGGGATGTGCATATCCCCGTTGAGGTAACCTAGTGTTATTCGAAATTTCTCCGGTTTCATGTTATACGAAATGAGTTTGTTAACAAGACCTGATCAACCTTGTTAGTGGATTCCTTTTGATGAGCATGAGATGGATGAAGTTAAAAACACAACTCTTTGTACCCCTTCTTTACTTTCTATTATTTAAAACAAAAATAGTATTTTCTGTCTGTTTTCTGAATTATCCCTGCAATAAAAAAATACCTCGAAAATAAAAGTTCTCCAAATGCCCTGAAAATTAAATATGATTTTTCTATAATATTTGAGAATATCTGGCACTGAGAACACAGCAGGGGGAGCAGCCACGTGCCCACGAGGGCGGAGGGCGCGCCCCCTGCCTCATGGACCCCACGTGGGTCCCCTCCACTTATTCCAGCCACCACACACTCCTTCCTCCCAAAAAAATCACCAACCAGCTCAAACCCGAGTTCTTACTCATCTTGCTGCCATTTTCAATCTCCTTGCTCAAAGCTCCATTCACAAAACTGCTTTGGGGGATTGTTCTTTGGTATGTGACTCCTCCAATGGTCCAATTAGTTTTTGTTCTAGTGCTTTATTCATTGCAAATTTTTGCTGCTTAGGTGACCTTGTTCTTGAGCTTGCATGTCAAATTTATGTGGTCAAAAGTAGTTCTAATGCATGATATAGCCTCTAGACACTTGTAGGAGTAGTTTCTATCAATTTTGCTGAGTTTGGTTCACTTTTATTTTTAAGTTACTAAAAATTTCAGAAATTTTTTAGAGGAACAAATATGTTTAGGAAAATGTACCAAGGTGGTTCCTCAAGGAAGCAAGGACCCAGGCATGTAATACGCGAGCCGGACAATGAACTACCAAGGGATGCTCAAGTGCGGCCTTGTGAATGGCCGTCAGAGGATTTCATGGTTGGAGCAGGAATCAAGGAGGAATTTGAAGCATATGTGCGTAACGCCAATCTTGAGAGCTTCGTGGTAGATAAGTGCCGTCAGTACCTCTATTTGACTGATTCATCTGTGAGAAGGTTTAAATTTACATCATCACGCAATTCTCAAACTGTCCTATTTGATCTCTATGATAAATCTTATACCATGGACTTAGAAGATTTTAATACTGCTTGTAAACTCCCACAGTGGGCTAATGTTAATGAACCTCGCAAATCTGAATATAAAGACTTTCTTGCTAGTATAACTGTGGGGGAGTCTAGGGAAATCACGCAAGCTATCATAGGGAGCATTCATTTTCCTGCCATACATTATTTTGCCCTCTTCATAGGTAGATGCATTAACGGTAAGGATGAGGCATGTCACATGTGTGTTCCTGATCTTAGTGTTCTCAAGAGTGCTGTATTAGGAGATAGACAATATAACTTGGGGGCCATTGTTGCACGTAGGTTGCATAATAATAGTATTGATGGAGATTTCTTTGGTGGAATTTATGCAACCCGTTTAGCTGATTTTCTTGAGATACCCATTCGTGGAGATGAGATTGAGTTACCTCCTGCTTATTTAGATTATAATGCCATGGTTCGTCATCAGTTTGTTGAGAGGAACAATCAGTTCCTCCAGTACCGACTAATCTTCGACAGATAACGCACCTATCACGTCGCTCTCCCTGCTCGTGCTTTCTTTGACTTTCAGGGAAAAGGGAGATATGTTATAACCAGGGAGGAGGCGACCGAGTACGAGAGGAGGGCGGAGGCAGCTCGCCTCCAAGCTGCAACTCATCAAGAAATTGCTGCTGCATCTCAGTACGACCCTAGCTACAACTTTGATCCATGGGCATATACCAACTTAGGCCAAAAGCCTAAGCTTGGGGGAGTACATTTTTCTCACCGACATTACATTCATGTTCAAACACTCATGCTAGTTGTCGGTGCTCATACTTTTTCATTGTATTATCCATGCTAGTTTATTTTCTTTTTAAGCTTTCTTCTTGTGTGTTTGAAAAAACTTAAGAAAAACAAAAAAAATAGTTGTAGCTTTTGGTTAGTTTACTTTACATGCCTATAGTAGTAGTAATTAAATAGAAAATCCAAAAAGATTTCCCGTTCTTCTTTTGCTTGTTGGGAGCTTTCCCGTGTAAATAGTTTTGTTTCTTTTCTTTCCTTTGGGGGTCGAGAGGAGAAGACCATGATGAAAATGTTGAGTGGCTCTTATATGCATTATTGTTGATCTAACCAAGAGCCCATATTACCTTGTCTTCTCCCATGAATTGAATGCTTGCAGATTCTAGCTTTGTCCAATGCATGTGCACTATTATTATTATCCACACCATTAGGTCGTGCAAGTGAAAGGCAATAATGACGATATATGATGAACTGATTGAGATGAAAAAAGCTGGTATGAACTCAACCTCTCTTGTTTTTGTAAATATGATTAGTTCATCATTCCCGATTCAGCCTATTATGAAAGAAACATGTTTGCAATGACAATTAGAGATTGTAGTTGCTTATGCCATGCTTAATTAGCTAGGAGTTTATAATGGTTTGCCTTGTGTGCCAACATGCTATTAAAATGGTTGTGATGTGGTATGATAGGGTGGTATCCTCCTTTGAACGATCTGAGTGGCTTGACTTGGCACATGTTCACGCATGTAGTTGAAACAAAATCAACATAGCCTCCATGATATTTATGTTCATGGTGCATTATATCCTACTCATGCTTGCATTCGGTGTTGATTAATTTTAATGCATGTTCTTGACTGTTGTCGCTCTCTAGCTGGTCGCTTCCCAGTCTTTTTCTAGCCTTCACTTGTACTAAGAGGGAATACTGCTTGTGCATCCAACTCCATAAACCCCAAAGTTATTCCATATGAGTCCACCATACCTTCCTATATACGGTATCTACCTGCCGTTCCAAGTAAATTTGTATGTGCCAAACTCTAAACCTTCAAATAAACATTTTGTTTTGTATGCTCGAATATCTCATGTTAGGCGGTTATTCTCAAGAGGATTATTCTCAAATAAACCTTCAAGTAAGTTGACTAGGCGGGTTATTCTCAAGAGGAGTGGACTCCGCTCCTCACTCATGAGAAAATGGCTGGTCACTGGGATGCCCAGTCCCTTGCTCAAATCAAATCAAAATAATTGCAAACAAAACTCGCCCAGGATTGTTGTTAGATGGAGGTACCCGTTGTTTCGGGCAAGCCATGGATTGATGCTTGTTGGTGGTGGGGGAGTATAAACTTTACCATTCTGCTTGGGAACCGCCTATAATGTGTGTAGCATGGAAGATATCGAGATCTCTCGGTTGTTATGTTGACAATGAAAGTATACCGCTCAAAATATTATTCATATCTATTTCAAAATCGAACTCTGGCACCTCTACAAATCCCTGCTTCCCTCTGCGAAGGGCCTATCCATTTACTTTTATGTTGAGTCATCATCCTCTTATTAAAAAGCACCAGTTAGAGAGCACCGCTATCATTTGCATTCATTATTGTTAGTTTACATTGAGTATGACTTGACTGGATCTCTTTTACCATGAATTACAATGTCTAGTCAGTCCTTGATCTTTAAAGGTCCTCTGCATTTATGTTTTGCGGTCTCAGAAAGGGCTAGCGAGATACCATCTTGTTATATCATATTATGATTGTTTTGAGAAAGTGTTGTCATCCGAGATTTACTATTATTGCTCGCTAGTTGATTATGCCATTGATATGAGTAAACATTAGACCTAAGTGTTATTGTGAATATGGTTAGTTCATAATCTTTGCTGAAAACTTGAATGCTGTCTTTACATATTTACAACAACAAGAGCAAACAGAGTTTGTAAAAGTTTTTCTTTATTACTTTCAGTTTATCAACTGAATTGCTTGAGGACAAGCAAAGGTTTAAGCTTGGGGGAGTTGATACGTCTCCATCATATCTACTTTTCCAAACACTTTTGCCCTTGTTTTGGACTCTAACTTGCATGATTTGAATGGAACTAACCCGGACTGACGTTGTTTTCAGCAGAATTGCCATGGTGTTATTTTTGTGCAGAAATAAAAGTTCTCGGAATGACCTGAAAATCAACGGAGATTATTTTTGGAATATATAAAAAATACCGGAAGAAGAATCCACGTCAGGGGGCCCACACCCTACCCACGAGGGTGGGGGCGCGCCTCCCCCCTGGGTGCGCCCCCTGCCTCGTGGGCCCCCTGACACTCCACCGACCTCAACTCCAACTCCATATATTCGTGTTCGGGGAGAAAAAATCAGAGATAAAGATTCATCGTGTTTTCGATACAGAGCCGCCGCCAAGCCCTAAACTCTCTCGGGAGGGCTGATCTGGAGTCCGTTTGGGGCTCCGGAGAGGGGAATCCGTCGCCATCATCATCATCAACCTTCCTCCATCACCAATTTCATGATGCTCACCGCCGTGCGTGAGTAATTCCATCGTAGGCTTGCTGGACGGTGATGGGTGGGTGAGATTTATCATGTAATCAAGTTAGTTTTGTTAGGGTTTGATCCCTAGTATCAACTATGTTCTGAGATTGATGTTGCTATGACTTTGCTATGCTTAATGCTTGTCACTAGGGCCCGAGTGCCATGATTTCAGATCTGAACCTATTATGTTTTCATGAATATATGTGAGTTCTTGATCCTATCTTGCAAGTCTATAGTCACCTATTATGTGTTATGATCCGTTAACCCCGAAGTGACAATAATTGGGACCATTACCGGTGATGACCATACTTTGAGGAGTTCATGTATTCACTGTGTGTTAATGCTTTGGTCCGGTACTCTATTAAAAGGAGGCCTTAATATCCCTTAGTTTCCAATAGGACCCCGCTGCCACGGGAGGGTAGGACAAAAGATGTCATGCAAGTTCTTTTCCATAAGCACGTATGACTATATTTGGAATACATGCCTACATTACATTGATGAACTGGAGCTAGTTCTGTGTCACCCTATGTTATAACTGTTGCATGATCAATCGCATCCGACATAATTCTCCATCACTGATCCAATGCCTACGAGCTTTTCATATATTGTTCTTCGCTTATTTACTTTTCCATCGTTACTGTTACAATCACTATAAAACCAAAAATATTACTTCTGCTACCGTTACCACTACTATCATATTACTTTGCTACTAAATACTTTGCTGCAGATATTAAGTTTCCAGGTGTGGTTGAATTGACAACTCAGCTGCTAATACTTGAGAATATTATTTGGCTCCCCTTGTGTCGAATCAATAAATTTGGGTTGAATACTCTACCCTCGAAAACTGTTGCGATCCCCTATACTTGTGGGTTATCAAGCAGCGGAATGTAAAACATTGCACATTAAGGTAAAGGGAGGAGTTTGGAGGGAGCAAACGCAATGTAGACACAGAGAGTTTTGGCGTGGTTTCGATAGGTGGTGTGTTGGGGAACGCAGTAATTTCAAAAAAAAATCTACGCACACGCAAGATCATGGTGATGCATAGCAACGAGAGGGAAGAGTGTCGTACATGTACCCTCCTAGACCGTAAGCGGAAGCGTTATGAGAACGCGGTTGATGTAGTCGTACGTCTTCACGATCCGACCAATCCAAGTACCGAATGTACGGCACCTCCGAGTTCAGCACACGTTCAACTCGGTGACGTCCCATGAACTCCAATCCAGCAGAGCTTCAAGGGAGACATCCGTCAGCACGACGGCATGATGACGTTGATGATGATGCTACCGACGCAGGGCTTCGCCTAAGCACCGCTACGATATGACCAAGGTGGATTAAGGTGGAGGGGGGCACCACAAACGGCTAAAAGATCAACTAATCAACTTGTGTGTCCTAGGATGCCCACTCCCCACGTATATAAAGGAGGGACGGGAGGCCGGCCGACCTCTCTATGCGCGCCAAGGGGGGAGGAATCCTTAGGATTCCTCCTTTCCTAGTCCTACTAGAAGGGGAAAGGAAGGAGAAGGGGGGAGAAGGAAAGAGGGGGCGCAACCCCTCCCCTAGTCCAATTAGGACTAGGCCCATGGGGGGGGCGCAGCCAGCCCTCGTGGCTTCTTCTCTTTTTTCCTTAAAGCCCACTAAGGCCCATATGTACTCCCGTATTCCCGTAACTCCCTCGGTACTCCGAAAATACCCGGATCACTCAGAATCTTTCCGATGTTCGATTATAGCCTTCCAATGTATCGTTCTTTACGTCTAGAACATTTCCAGAATCCTCGTCATGTCCCCGATCTCATCCGGGACTCCGAACTACCTTCAATACATCAAAACACATAAACTCAAAATACCGATCATCACCGAACGTTAAGTGTGCGGACCCTACGGGTTTGAGAACTATGTAGACATGACCGAGACTCATATCCGGTTAATAACCAATAGCGGAACCGGGATGCTCATATTGGCTCCCACATATTCTACGAAGATCTTTATCGGTCAAGCCGCATAACAACATACATTGTTCCCTTTGACATTGGTATGTTACTTGCCCGAGATTCGATCGTTGGTATCTCTATACCTAGTTCAATCTCATTACCGGCAAGTCTCTTTACTCGTTTTGTAATGCATCATCCCGCAACTAACTCATTAATCACATTTCTTGCAAGGCTTATAGTGATGTGCATTACCGAGAGGGCCCAGAGATACCTCTCCGACAATCGGAGTGACAAATCCTAATCTTGATCTATGCCAACTCAACAAGTACCATCGGAGACACCTGTAGAGCACCTTTATAAGCACCCAGTTACATTGTGACGTTTGGTAGCACACAAAGTGTTCCTCCGGTATTCAGGAGTTGCATAATCTCATAGTTAGAGGAACATGTATAAGTCATGAAGAAAGCACTAGCAACAAACTAAACGATCGTCGTGCTAAGCTAACGGAATGGGTCAAGTCAATCACATCATTCTCTAATGATGTGATCCCGTTAATCAAATGACAATCATGTCTATGGTTAGGAAACATAACCATCATTGATTCAGCGAGCTAGTCAAGTAGAGGCAAACAAGTGACACTCTGTTTGTCTATGTATTCACACATGTACTAAGTTTCCGGTTAATACAATTCTAGCATGAATAATTAAAATCTATCATGATATAAGGAAATATAAATAACAACTTTATTATTGCCTCTAGGGCATATTTCCTTCAGTCTCCCACTTGCACTAGAGACAATAATCTAGTTCACATCGTCATGTGATTTAACACAAATAGTTCATATCTTTATGTGATTAGTTCACATCTCCATGTGACTAACACCCAAAAGGGTTTACTAGAGTTGATAATATAGTTCACATCGCTATCTGATTAACACCCAAAGAGTGATCATGTTTTGCTTGTGAGAGAAATTTAGTCAACGGGTCTGCCATATTCAGAGTCGTATGTATTTTGCAAATTTTCTATGTCGACAATGCTTTGCACGGAGCTACTATAGCTAATTGCTCCCACTTTTAATATGTATCTAGATCGAGACTTATAGTCATCCAAGCTTGCATCGACGTAACTCTTTACGACGAACTCTTTGTCACCTCCATAACCGAGAAACATTTCCTTATTCCACTAAGGACATTTTTGACCGCTGTCTAGTGATCCACTCCTGGATCACTATTGTACCCTCTTGCCAAACTTATGGTGAGGTACACAATAGATCTGGTACATGGCATAGCATACTTTATAGAACCTATGACTGAGGCATAGGGAATGACTTTTTATTCTCTTTCTATTTCCTGCCGTGGTCGGGTTTTGAGTCTTTACTCAACTTCACACCTTGTAACACAGGCAAGAACTCCTTCTTTGACTGTTCCATTTTGAACTACTTCAAAATCTTGTCAAGGTATGTACTCATTGAAGATATATCAAGCGTCTTGATCTATCTCTATAGATCTTGATGCTCAATATGTAAGTAGCTTTACCGAGGTCTTTCTTTGAAAAACTCCTTTCAAACACTCCTTTATGCCTTCTAGAAAATTATAAATTATTTCCGATCAACAATATGTCATTCACATACACTTATCAGAAATGTTGTAGTGCTCCCACTCACTTTCTTGTAAATACAGGCTTCACCGCAAGTCTGTATAAAACCATATGTTTTGATCACTTTATCAAAGCATATATTCCAACTCCGAGATGCTTGCACCAGTCCATAGATGGATAGCTGGAGCTTCCTCACTTTGTTAGCACCTTTAGGATCGACAAAGCCTTCTGGTTGCATCATATAAAACTCTTCTAAGAAATCCATTAAGGAATGCAATTTTGACATCCATTGCCAGATTGCATAAAATGCGACAACTGCTAACATGATTCGGACAGACTTTTAAGCATCAATACGAGTGAGAGACTCTCATCGTAGTCAACACCTTGAACTTGTCGAAAACATTTTTTACGACAATTCGAGCTTTGTAGATAGTAACACTACTATCAGCGTCTGTTTTCCTCTTGAAGATCCATTTATTCTCAATGACTCACCGATCATATGGCAAGTCAATCAAAGTCCATACTTTGTTCTCATACATGGATCCCATCTCAGATTTCATGGCCTCAAGCCATTTTGCGGAATCTGGGCTCATCATCGCTTCCTCATAGTTCGTAGGTTCGTCATGGTCTAGTAACATGACTTCCAGAATAGGATTACTGTACCACTCTGGTGCGAACCGTACTCTGGTTGACCTACGAGGTTCGGTAGTAACTTGATCTGAAGTTTCATGATCATCATCATTAGCTTCCTCACTAATTGGTGTAGGAATCACTGGAACTGATTTCTGTGATGAAATACTTTCCAATTCGGGAGAAGGTACAATTACCTCATCAAGTTCTACTTTCCTCCCACTCACTTCTTTCGAGAGAAACTCCTTCTCTAGAAAGGATCCATTCTTAGAAACAAAATATCTTGCCTTCGGATCTGTGATATAAGGTGTACCCAACAGTTTCTTTTGGGTATCCTATGAAGACGCACTACTCCGATTTGGGTTCGAGCTTATCAGTTTGAAACTTTTTCACATAGGCATCGCAACCCCAAACTTTAAGAAATGACAGCTTTGGTTTCTTGCCAAACCATAGTTCATACGATGTCATCTCAACGGATTTAGATGGTGCCCTATTTAACGTGAATGCAGTTGTCTCTAACGCATAACCCCAAAACGATAGTGGTAAATTGGTAAGAGACATCATAGATTGCACTATATCCAATAAAGTATGGTTATGACGTTCGGACACACCATTATGTTGTGGTGTTCCAGGTGGCATGAATTTGTGAAACTATTCCACATTGTTTTAGTTGAAGACCAAACTCGTAACTCAAATATTCGTCTCCGCGATCAGATCGTAGAAACTTTATTTTCTTATTATGATGATTTTCCACTTCACTCTGAAATTCTTTGAACTTTTCAAATGTTTTAGACTTATGTTTCATCAAGTAGATATACCCATATCTGCTCAAATCATCTGTGAAGGTCATAAAATAATGATACCCGCCGTGAGCCTCAAAACTCATCGGGCCACATACATCAGTATGTATTATTTCCAATAAGTCAGTTGCTCGCTCCATTGTTCCGGAGAATGGAGTCTTAGTCATCTTGCCCATGAGGCATGGTTCGGAAGCATCAAGTGATTCAAAAAGCCCATCAGCATGGAGTTTCTTCATGCGCTTTACACCAATATGACCTAAACGGCAGTGCCAAAAATAGGTTGCACTATCATTATTAACTTTGCATCTTTTGGCTTCAATATTATGAATATGTGTATCACTGCGATCGAGATTCAATAAACCATTCACCTTGGGTGTATGACCATAGAAGGTTTTATTCATGTAAACAGAATAACAATTATTCTTTGACTTAAATGAATAACCGTATTGCAATAAACATGATCCAATCATATTATGCTCAACGCAAACACCAAATAACATTTATTTTAGGTTCAACACTAATCCCGAAGGTAAAGGGAGTGTGTGATGGTGATCTTATCAACCTTGGAATCATTTCCAACACACATCATCATCTCGTCCTCAACTAGTCTTTGTTTATTTTGCAATTCCCGTTTCGAGTTACTACTCTTAGCAACTGAACTAGTATCAAATACCGAGGGGTTTTCTACAAACACTGGTAAAGTACACATCAATAACATGTATATCCAATATAGCTTTGTTCAGTATGCCATCCTTTTTATCTGCCAAGTATCTAGGGCAGTTCCACTTCTAGTGACCATTTCCTTTGCAGTAGAAGCACCTGGTTTTAGGCTTGGGTCTAGCTTTGGGCTTCTTCATGGGAGTGGAAACTTGCTTGCCATTCTTCTTGAAGTTCGCTTTCTTTCCCTTGCCCTTTAACTTGAAACTAGTGGTCTTGTCAACCATCAACACTTCATGCTTTTTCTTGATTTCTACCTTCGCCGATTTCAGCATCGCAGAGAGCTTTGGGAATCGTTTCCGTTATCCCTTGCATATTATAGTTCATCACGAAGTTCTAGTAACTTGGTGATAGTGACTAGAGAACTCTGTCAATCACTATCTTATCTGGAAGATTAACTCCCACTTGATTCAAGTGATTGTAGTAATCAGACATTCTGAGCACATGCTCACTAGCTGAGCTATTCTCCTCCATCTTGTAGGCAAAGTACTTGTCAAAGGTCTCATACCTTTCGACATGGGCATGAGTCTGAAATACTAATTTCAACTCTTGGAACATCTCATATGCTCTGTGGCGTTCAAAACGTCTTTGAAGCCCCGATTCTAAGCCGTAAAGCATGGTGCACTAAACTATCAAGTAGTCATCATATCGAGCTCGCCAAACGTTCATAACGTCTGCATCTGCTCCTATAATTGGTCTGTCACGTAGCGGTGCATCAAGGACATAATTCTTCTGTGCAGCAATGAGGATAATCCTCAGATCATGGATCCAATCCGCATCATTGCTACTAACATCTTTCAACTTAGTTTTTCTCTAGGAACATATCAAAATTAAACGGGGAGCTACATCGCAAGCTATTGATCTACAACATAGATATGCAACTACTATCAGGACTAAGTTCATGATAAATTAAAGTTCAATTAATCATATTACTTAAGAACTCCCACTTAGACAGACATCCCTCTAATCATCTAAGTGATCACGAGATCCATATCAACTAAACCATGTCTGATCATCACGTGAGATGGAGTAGTTTTCAATGGTGAACATCACTATGTTGATCATATCTACTATATGATTCATGCTCGACCTTTCGGTCTCTAGTGTTCCGAGGCCATATCTGCATATGCTAGGCTCGTCAAGTTTAACCCGAGTATTCCGCCTGTGCAAAACTGGCTTGCACCCGTTGTATGTGAACGTAGAGCTTATCACACCCGATCATCACGTGGTGTCTCAGCATGAAGAACTATCGCAACGGTGCATACTCAGGGAGAACACTTATACCTTGAAATTTAGTGAGAGATCATCTTATAATGCTACCGTTGAACTAAGCAAAATAAGATACATAAAGGATAAACATCACATGCAATCAAAATATGTGACATGATATGGCCATCATCATTTTGTGCCTTTGATCTCCATCTCCAAAACACCGTCATGATCTCTATCATCACCGGCATGACACCATGATCTCCATCATCTTGATCTCTATCAACGTGTCGTCACATGGTCGTCTCATCAACTATTGCTTTTGCAACTATTGCTATCGCATAGCGATAAAGTAAAGCAACTATATGGCGCTTGCATCTTATGCAATAAAGAGACAACCATAAGGCTCCTGCCAGTTGCCGATAACTTGAAAAAAACATGATCATCTCATACAATAATTTATATCTCATCACATCTTGACCATATCACATCACAACATGCCCTGCAAAAACAAGTTAGACGTCATCTACTTTGTTGTTGCAAGTTTTACGTGGCTGCTAAGGGCTGAGCAAGAACCGTTCTTACCTACGCATCAAAAACCACAACGCGGTATAGTGATTGCTTTTTGATCTTCAGAAAGAACCCTGTTCATTGAATCCGATTCAACTAAAGCTGGAGAAACAGACACCCACTAGCCACCTATGTGTGAAGCACGTCGGTAGAACCAGTATCGCGTAAGCGTACGCGTAATGTCAGTCTGGGCCACTTCATCCAACAATACCGCCGAATCAAGAAACAACTAGTGACTGCAAGCAATATGTATATACCCATGCCCACAACTCCTTTGTATTCTACTCGTGCATATAACATCTACGCATAAACCTGGCTCGGATGCCACTGTTGGGGAATGCAGTAATTTCAAAAAAAATCCTACGCACACGCAAGATCATGGTGATGCATAGCAACGAGAGGGAAGAGTGTCATCCACATACCCTCGTAGACCGTAAGAGGAAGCGTTATGAGAACGCGGTTGATGTAGTCGTACGTCTTCACGATCTGACCGATCCAAGTACCGAACGTACGACACCTCTGAGTTCAGCACACGTTCAGCTCGGTGACGTCCCACGAACTCCGATCCAGCAGAGCTTCGAGGGAGAGTTCTGTCAGCATGACGGCGTGATGACGGTGATGATGATGCTACCGACGCAGGGCTTCGCCTAAGAACCGCTACGATATGACCGAGGTGGATTATGGTGGAGGGGGCACTGCACACGGCTAAAAGATCAACTGATCAACTTGTGTGTCCTAAGATGCCCCCCTCCCCACGTATATAAAGGAGGGAGGGAAGGCCGGCCGGCCTCTCTAGGCGCGCCAAGGGGGGGAGGAATCCTCCTCCTAGTAGGAGTAGGATTCCTCCTTTCCTAGTCCTACTAGGAGGGAAAAGGAAGGAGAAGGGGAGGAGAACGAAAGAGGGGGCGCAGCCCCTCCCCTAGTCCAATCAGAACTAGGCCCATGGGGGGCGCGTGGCCAGCCCTTGTGGTTTCTCCTATTTTTTCCTTAAAGCCCACTAAGGCCCATATGTACTCTCGTATTCCCGTAACTCCTCCAGTACTCCAAAAAATACCCGGATCACTCGGAACCTTTCTGATGTCCGAATATAGCCTTCCAATATATCGATCTTTACGGCTCGAACATTTCGAGACTCCTCGTCATGTCCCCGATCTCATCCGGGACTCCAAACTACCTTCGGTACATCAAAACACATAAACTCATAATACCGATCGTCACCGAATGTTAAGCGTGCGGACCCTACGGGTTCGAGAACTATGTAGACATGACCGAAACTCATCTCCGGTTAATAACCAATAGCGGAACCTGGATGCTCATATTGGCTCCCACATATTCTACGAAGATCTTTATCGGTCAAACCGCATAACAACATATGTTGTTTCCTTTGTCATCGGTATGTTACTTGCCCGAGATTCGATCGTTGGTATCTCTATACCTAGTTCAATCTCGTTACCGCAAGTCTCTTTACTCGTTCCGTAATGCATCATCCCGCAACTAACTCATTAGTCACATTGCTTGCAAGGCTTATAGTGATGTGCATTACCGAGAGGGCCCAGAGATACCTCTCCGACAATCAGAGTGACAAATCCTAATCTCGATCTATGCCAACTCAACAAGTACCATCGAAGACACCTGTAGAGCACCTTTATAATCACCCAGTTACGTTGTGACGTTTGGTAGCACACAAAGTGTTCTTCCGGTATTCGGGAGTTGCATAATCTCATAGTCAGAGGAACATGTATAAGTCATGAAGAAATCACTAGCAACAAACTAAACGATCATCGTGCTAAGCTAACGGAATGGGTCAAGTCGGAGAATGATGTGATCCGTTAATCAAATGGCAACACACGTCTATGGTTAGGAAACATAACCATCATTGATCCAACGAGCTAGTCAAGTAAAGGCAAACTAGTGACACTCTGTTTGTCTATGTATTCACACATGTACTAAGTTTCCGATTAATACAATTCTAGCATGAATAATAAACATTTATCATGATATAAGGAAATATAAATAACAACTTTATTATTGCCTCTAGGGCATATTTCCTTCATGGTGCTATCATACATCCACGTTGATGGAGACTTCAACCCACGAAGGGTAACGGTTGCGCGATTGCACGGAGGGCTCCATCCACGAAGGGTCCACGAAGAAGCAACCTTGTCTATCCCACCATGGCCATCGCCCATGAAGGACTTGCCTCACTAGGCTAGATCTTCACGAAGTAGGCGATCTCCTTGCCCGTACAAACTCCTTGGTTCAACTCCACAATATTGTCGGAGGCTCCCAAGTGACACTTAACCAATCTAGGAGACGCCACTCTCCAAAAGGTAATAGACGGTGTGTTGATGATGAACTCCTGCTCTTGTGCTTCGAATGATAGTCTCACAAACATTCAACTCTCTCTCACTGATTTGTATTTGGTGGAAAGTAGATTTGAGTGGAAAGCAACTTGGAGAAGGCTAGAGATCAAGATTCATATGGTTGAATGGAATATCTTGGTCTCAACACATGAGTAGGTGGTTCTCTCTCAGAAAATGAATGTTGAAAGTGTAGGCATGTTCTGATGGCTCTCTCCACGAATGAAGAGTGGTGGAGGGGTATATATAGCCTCCACACAAAATCTAACCATTACACACAAATCACCAAACTCGGTGGGACCGAATAATGAAACTCGGTCAGACCGATTTAGTTCAAAATGTGAACGTTAGGATTTTCGGTGGGACCGACATGTCAACTCGGTGGGACCGATTTCATTATGGTTAGGTCATAACGTAATCTCGGTAAGACCGATTACACAAACTCGGTGGGACCGATTTTGCTAATAAGCTATCCAGATAGTTGGTCGGGCAAACTTGGTGGGACCGATTCACTCATCTCGGTGAGACCGAAACGTTACGAAGGGGAAACAGAGAGTTTGCATTGCGAACTCGGTGAGACCGATCGATCATTTCGGTTGGACCGAAACGTTACGAAGGGAAACAAAGAGTTTGCAATCCCATCTCGGTGAGACCGAGATCCCTATCGGTAAGACCGAAGTGACTAGGGTTTGTGGCAATGGCTATGTCAAATGAACTCGGTGGCACCGGATAGAAAGTTTCGGTGGGGCCGAGTTTGACTTTTGGTTTGGGACATGTGTGGATATGAGAAAGTAGTTGAGGGTTTTTGGAGCATACCACTATGCATTTGAGCAAGCAACCCATTAAGCAACACCTCATCCCCTTTTAATAGTATTGGCTTTTTATATGGACTCAATGTGATCTTGGATCACTAAAAGTAAAATGTAGAGTCTTGAGCTTTGGAGCTTGAGCCAATCTTTTGTCCTTAGCATTTTGAGGGGTCCACATTTCTAATCCATGCCATGCCAATCATTGAGCTTTTCTGAAATATTTATACTGAAAGAGCATTAACTCAATGAGCTATATGTTGTTAAGAATTACCAAAACAACCGAGGGATAGTTGCACTTTCAGATGCCTATTTGGGCACTTTGCCGTCTGCCAGCAGACGGCAAAGACCTTCGAATCTTTGTCGTCTGCTAGCAGACGACAAAGTTCCCAAATAGGACTGGCAAACAGAGCCAGCTATGTCGTCCGCCAGCAGAGGGCAAAGATTCAAAGCTCTTTGCCGTCCGCTGGCAGACGGCATAGCTGGCCACGTGGCAGCTTCCCAGTGCTGGCTGAGTTGAGCTCTTTATCGTCTGCCAGCTGTCGGCAAAGAGCTTTGCCTCTTTGTCGTCCGCTGGCAGATGGGAAAGCACGCCGTTAACCCCTAACGGCTCTAACCCCACCCTACTGTCGTCCATGATCTTTGCCGTCTGCTGGCCTCCATCGGCTGACGGCACAGCCCTTTGCCGTCCGCTTCTATGAAGCAGACGACAAAGAAGGCATTTGCCGGCACTCGTTCAGACGGACAGTTTTCCGTCCGCTGGCTGATGGTAAAGGACTTTGCCGTCTGGCATGCATGCCTTTGCCGCCTGCCATGGCAGACGGCAAAGAAGCTGATTCCAGTAGTGAATGATAATGTTTCTTGTGTTGCCCGGATACAAACATGTTACATAATAAGCAATATCACTATATTGCTCATCTTGCAAGTCAAATCATACAACAAAGTTGTACGTTTGTTCACAAAGTCTCTACCAACTTCGTTCCTGGAATAGGTATTCGACGGCTTTGAAATACGCAAGAATCAGGGGGGTATCTTCCTGAAGTGTCCATGTTCAATGCATCATATTATACTCTTTTTTCCTTCACGACTTTACTATACAAGTTCTCATAGAGGTTTTTAATGATGTAATATCAACACAATGCCATATGTCATGTTTTCTGTTTTTCCCCACAGTGTTTTTAAGAAAATATATACGACATATTTATTGTCCTCTAAACTCTTGAGTTTTCTCATGTTAAGTAAAAGAGACAATAATCATTATATGTTGCATCATTTTTTTTCTTATTTTTCCCATTGGGTTTGAAGGAGTTTTAGCAACATATTCTATACTACTTCTTATATTTTTTCCATAGGGTTTTTGAAGGAGACTTTCGAATTGATGATACTACATGGACAAGCGGAGATTAGGGGGACTGTTAGAATTAAACGCACATATATATTGTAACAAACCCAATCAATGAGAAGAACGGCTATTATCAATGAGTACTTCGATCATTCTCGTTGTCCCTGGTTTTAGATGAATCATTCTCGTTGTCTCTCGTTTTTACTTTACGACAAACATTCCATTTCTGTTTTCCTGTTCATTTTCTATTAATGCAAACCAAAGAGGTCCGGCAGAGACATTGCAGGACGCTGTTTATTGGATTTTTTTCGAGAGTACATTATTGGATTTTATTTCAACCCGGGAGGAAATTGGTTGGCATTGAAGGAAACCGTGATGAATGATATAGGAATTTGAGTGCTGCAACATTTCTAGGCCACGCATAGCCGCACCAACATCACAAGAACGAGAACGGACAATTCTTTAGGTTGGTTATCTAAGCATCCATCACATGGCGTCCTGGCCACAATTCAAAACATCGGTGGAAAAATAAACATCAAAACTCTACCGCAAAAGTGCTCAACAAGTTCAAAGTTCCACACGACACAGAAACAAGGCAGTGCATATCTAATCCTCCTCCTCGCCCTCGTTCTCGGCAATGTTGAAGTACCGGAGCTCATAGACACTGCGGTCCTTGTTGGATGAAATCACCCGGAGCCAGTCACGCACATTGTGCTTCTTCAGGTACTTCTTTGTCAAGTACTTCAAGTACCTGAGAAAATGAGAATGTATGAGATCCAACATAAGAGGAGAGCATGATACACAATGAACAAATGCAGCTTCTGAACACAAGAGCCATTGTTCAAGCAGCGAAAGCAGTGAGTATCGACTAATTAAACTGGAAAACGGAAGCAACTCTCTTAGTTAAGCAGGACGTAGGGGAAACATATAGGGTCGAGTGATATGATGCAGCACAAAAAGAATTTACAACTAAAATGGATGATAAAGATTTGAAGACTTGTATCCAGAATTCTGGACATCAACACCAGAGGGAGCTAAAATAAGGTTGATAATACCATAGGCAACATGCATTAGGTAAGCATCCGTGAGGAAAAGAAACTATACCAGCATAAAATTGCCATGGCTAATGAAACATGGACTAACAAAACAAAAAACAAGCACTACAACATGAACCCTAATGTAGGGAAAGGCTGCGTACTATAGACCCAAAGTGGTCGGACCCTTCCCTGGACCCTGCGCAAGCGGGAGCTACATGCACCAGGTTGCCCTTTTTTTTTTTACAACATGAACCCTAACTGAAAGAGCCACAACTTTAATAGTTCTATGTCATAATGTCAAAACAACAACTGACACGAGTTTCTACATAACAGCGTGCAACCAGCAAATCTACAAGCGATGGAGCCACTAATACAATAGACATCTTATTTTCTCATAATGGACTGACATTGAAGGATATCATGGTAAAACAAACTTAGCATGCGTCGACATAATACTTCAAGCGCTCCACATTACCTAGCCATCACAAATGGAGAAAGAATTCCTAATCGCGACCCACTGGCTGACAACCTACTGTACATCGGACCGAGGATTCAACAGGTGCTACCCAGAAACCACACCTGACCACGACTGCGCTGTGTGTGGATCTGGGAACGGGCTAATCGGCGGCACGTCCGTACCTCTTGGAGAAGGCCCCGTCGGAGGTGACGGTGACCTTGCTCTTGTCGCGGGCGACGGTGACGGAGTCCCCGAGGTTGCCGGCCTTGCCGCCGGCGACCTTGATGCGCTCCTGCAGGAACTTCTCGAGCGACGCGATCTCCATGATCTTGTCGTCGACGGGCTTGGTGCAGTCGATCACGAAGGTGACCGACCCCTTCTTCTTCCCGGCGCCCGCGCCGCCCTTGGTAGCCGCCGGCACGCCGCGCGCCATCTCGGTCTCCGCCTTGCCTGCTCTCCGGAGTCTGCTTCGGTGGTGGGGGTGGCTGCGCCGAGTCGATAGGGTTTCTCGGACGCGGGCGGAGGTCTCTTATAAATACGGTTAGGGTTGGGAAGATCGGACG
>NC_041392.1:515182942-515207920 GCF_002162155.2 Triticum dicoccoides | reverse complement strand
CTGCTGTTATAATTGTCCAATGGGCCGAAATTTTAGGCTGTGTTTGGGCCCGTTAAAGAACGCAGTCATCATCTCGATGTTGTTTGATGAGCTTCTCTTCTTGTTGGGCTTTGGCTGCAGGCTCTATCGGCTAGTTCTGACACCTGCTTGCAACAATTTTCCCTTAAAGACAACCTGTTTGAAACAATAAACTACTCCTCCTCTCATCATAATATCAGCCTAAAATCTAAAAGGTGACTGATAGGCGCCGGCGCACCGGCGGAACGGTTCGGCCGGTCGCATTTGGCACGTTAGTTTACCTTTTTACCAACCGTCAAATCAGCCTTTTGCCTCGTTTTTTTCTCTCTAAAAAATCACATCCAGTTGCTCGTCTGGACACCCGCCATGGAAGCTCTTAGGCCTGCCTTGAAGCATCACCAGCTCGCCGCCGGTCCCCGTCCTCGCCGTCCGTTGCCACACCGCCATGCCGTCGGCTGCAACTTTTTTCTCACGCCAATTGAAGCTTTTTCATGGTTGAAGCTTTTTCAGAAAACAGTTGAAGCTTTTTTCGTCGACTGTTCCAGCTTTCGCGGTTGCGGCCGGTCCCCAAAATTCATCACCTTCGATTGAAGCTCCCTAGGACGCTGGTTGTAGCATTTTTTTGTAATCTTTGCGGCTCCCTCCATGGCATTCACAGCCTCCTTTTTCTCTCTCTTTGAGAGGTTCCAGCATAAAAGATCGATTCAACAAAAAATCAGAAATAGTGGAGTAGCAAAAGCAAAGACGGTGGTAGCAAAAATCGAACACCGTTGTAGCAAAACTTGGAGTGGTTCCAACATAATAAGATGGATCCAACAAATATTAATATGATTGAAGCAAAAAAATCTCAACAAAAAAACTAGAGTAGTGTTCTTAAAGCAACAAAAAACAGATGGTTCCAGCAAAAATTAATATGATTGAAGCAAAAATATCTCAGTAAAAAAACTAGAGTAGTGTTCTTGAAGAAAAAGAACAGATGGTTCCAGCAAAAAAAAGTGTGATTCCAGCACCTCTGATTAAGGTGGTCGTAGCTTTTTCCCTAGCCGGTTCCAGCACCTCGGAGTGTGGACGCAACCTTTTTCATGGCCGGTTGCAGCTTCTTCAACAGTTGCAGGAAAAAAAGAGGGTTAAGGATGGGTGACGAAGGGGATGGAGTTCATCCATGGCTGCTGGAGAGAGAAGGGGATGGAGTTCATCCATGGCCGCTGAGGAGAGAAGGGGATCGAGTTCATCCATGGCTACTGGAGAGAGGAGGGGAAGGGGATGGAGTTCATCCATTTGTTTTTTGGTGGCTCTGTAGCTGCTCGCAGCAGCGTGCTCGGAGCTGTTCCGCGGCAGCAAACTCACAGCCGGTGGAGTGGGCAAGGCCATGGCTGCCGCGGGGGAAGAGAGACAGAAAGGAGAGGTGAGATTGGGGGGGGAGAGAAACAGAGGAGGGAGAGGATAGATGAGTGTGTGGATGGATAAGAAGGGGAGGGTGGGCGGTGCGCGGGTCCCGCGGGACACGTCCTGGTGAGAGGAGCAGGGGCGTTCGATCTATTCCAGGTACGTGCCGCGTGCGACCAGCCTAATCTTCGGTCGGCGCACCGGCCATAAATGTTTCCCAATCTAAAAAGTGCATACACACTATTTGGGGAGAACGAGCGGCCGGCTCCTGGCCACTCGATCTCGCCCATATCATCATGCGTGCCTGGCCCTCGCCGCTACACGACAAGACCCACTGCGGTAGGAACGACCAACTCACTCCCGATTTTCCCCAACCTAGCTAGCTGCCGTTCCCGTGAAAATGAACAAAACTGACCCTTTTTCGATAGTTAAACAAAAATGGCCTTAATCTAAAAATATTTTACAAAATGGCCATCTTTTGCATGACGCCCGGGGCTAGGGCGTCGTGCTAAAGAGCATGACGCCCCGACCTAAGGCGTCATGGTTATGACATGTAGCATGGTGCCCTGGGCTAGGGTGTCATGCCAAATAGCATGACGCCCTAGTCCGGGGCGTCATGCTATCTAGCATGACGCCATAAGCCCGGGCGTCATGCAAAAGGGTCACTTTATAAAATATTTTCAGAATAAGGCTATTTTGTGTTGAACTTTCGAAAAAGGGTCAGTTTTGTTCATTTCCACGCCGCTCCCTCACCCTTCTCTCGTGCGCGCGACCATGGCTATCATGGCAGTCTAGTCGTTCCTGCCGCCGATACTCCGCATCTTCCGCTGATGCAAATCACTCCGCAGGTCGCCTCGGTCAAGGTTGGTCGTGCGGCCGCCCCTGGTCGAACGCCTGGCCGCCCAAGTCGACCGGAACGCCGCGGCCTACAACGGACTGCTGTGCTGGTGGACCGGGTTGTAGCACGGGAAGAAGCGCAGCTCGGCCGCTGGATTGCTTTGGCGGTGTTGGCCATGGAGGACGATGAAATCCCATGCTGGGCTGACCTTAATTTTTTGACGCTCCAGACCACGGCGGCGACCAGTAGCAGAGCTACACATTTTTTGTTGGGCGGGCCAAGCTGAAGGAACGCATTGTTTTTCTCCCACATGACCCAACTTTTGCCTTCATTATTCACTGTTTTGGCCGTGGATTGGGCGGGCCATGGCCATGTTTTGTTTCAACTAAGCTCCGCCTCTGGCGGTGACTAAGATGTGTGAGAAAGAAGGACATGCCGGCGAGCATGGCGCAGGCTGAGAATTGAGATGGGGTCGAACCCCCGGCAACCACGGCGGCAGGATGAGTCACTGGCCGGCCGCGCAGGGTGTTGAACGCCATGGACGCAACAGTCATGACTCATGACACCATTATATGCGTGAATGCGTCAGTTTCATATCGTGCTTTGGAGCTTGGTAGAGATAAGAGAGAAAGGGGGGCTTGATTTCCTGATTACACGAACCTGCTAACGGCTTAGCATGCTGATCATCATTCATCAGAATGCCCAACTTACTACACTAGGTAGTTTCAGTTGATTACAATTCCTGCACGACCAAAAATACAAGTTGATCTATTGCACGACCAAAAATACAGTTGGTAGTTTCAGACGAAGCTAAGTTGACCAAATGCCTCTTTGTAAGTTTATCTATTGTTTACTATATTTTGTTGGTATTCATAGTATCCACAATAGTTATAGTTGCACGCACATAATAGTCCTTCGCATAGTCGCATATGAATTATCGCGGGAGGTTTTCATGTCCCGTCGCGAAGTTGCACACTTTTGTCGACACAGTCGCACATGCATGGCAACATAGTTGCACAATCTGGTTCGCATGGTCGCACATGAATTATCGTGGGAGGTTCTTACGCCCGGCTGCGGAGTTGCACAATCTCGCCGGCATAGTCGCACACGCATGGACAAAGAGTTACACAATCTCATCCGAATAGTCGCACATGAATTGTCGTCGGAGGTGCTCACGCATGGCCGCGGAGTTGCACACTTTTGTCGGCCCAGTCGCACATGCATGGTCACAAAGTTGCACGATCTCGTCCACATAGTCGCACATAAATTGTCGTGGAAGGTGCTCACGCCCGGCCGCGGAGTTGCGCACTCTCGTCGATCTAGTCACACATGCATGGCTACAGAGTTGCACAATCTCGTGCGCATAGTCGCACATAATTTGTCGTGGAAGGTGCTCACGCATGACCGCGGGGTTGCACACTCTCGTCGGCACAGTCGCACATGCATGGCCACAGAGTTGCACAATCTCGTTCGCATAGTCGCACTTAAATTGTCGTGGGAGGTGCTCACGCATGGTCGTGGAGTTGCACACTCTCGTTGGCGACGTTACACATGCATGGTCACAGAGTTGCACAATCTAGTCTGCATAGCCACACGTGAATTATCGTGGGAGGTGCTCACGCATGGCCACGGAGTTGCACACTCTCGTCGACACAGTCACACATACATGGCCATGGAGTTGCACAACCTCGTCTGCATAGTTGCA
Source organism: Triticum dicoccoides (assembly GCF_002162155.2). Classification (NCBI taxonomy): domain Eukaryota; kingdom Viridiplantae; phylum Streptophyta; class Magnoliopsida; order Poales; family Poaceae; genus Triticum; species Triticum dicoccoides. The sequence continues at coordinate 515,203,973 of NC_041392.1, read as the reverse complement.
CATGAGTTTTTTGTGGGAGGTGCTCATTCTCGACCACGGAGTTACACACTCTCATCGGCACAGTCGCACATGCATGGCCACACAGTTGCATAACCTCGTCTGCATAGTCGCGCATAAGTTTTTATGGGAGGTGCTCATTCCCGGTCACGGAGTTGCACACTCTCATCGGCACAGCCGCACATGCTTGGCCACACAGTTATACAACCTCGTCTGCATAGTCGCACATGGTTTTTTGTGGGAGGTGCTCATTCCCGGTCACGGAGTTGCACACTCTCGTCGGCACAGTCATACATGCATGGCCACACAATTGCACAATCTCGTCTATATAGTCGCACATGAATTACTGTGGGAGATGCCCACATCCAACCACGGAGTTGGGACATCTCACTTGAAGGAGGCAACAAATGAAGTTGCACATTTCATTGGAAGGAGGCAGTTTGGGGGTGCATGTACCATAGAGGAAAATTGCACGTCTACGGTGTACGAGAAAAGTTGCGCATCCCTCTCAGATAGTTGCACATCGACGGCTAGTCAGTTGCACAAAACAGGGACAAAATTGCACAAAAAAAAATTTCGTCGAAACATACTCATGTGGGATTTAGTTTCAAACAGCACGCCGGGAAGGTTTCAACAGTGAAAACGAATATTAATTCTGACGCGCGGTTTAAAAGTTATGACTTTTCATAAATTTAGAAAATTGAATTAATGCGTTCACATGGATGGTTTTCTAATTCACTTTCCTTTTTCCTGTTTACATGGTTCTTTTTTTAATATGAAATGAAATTTGGTTATATAGGAGTATTAATTAGGGGATAAATTATTTCTCTTATAGATTAGAGGACCAAATGTTTTCCGGCCGGCCGCAACGTAGACTAGGTGTGTGGGAGTGTGGAGAACCTCTGCCCCAACCACCGGGAGCTCCTACGTGGCGCTCTCTGCGTCAAAGAGCCGGCCCATATTGCGGTGGCACTTCACGAGGTAGAAAATAATCAAAAAATCAAGCGCTAGAAATGGGATTCGAACTCTAGCCGACACAACGATGCGCCCGATGACCTAGCCACTCCGCCAAACAAGGTTCTATGCTTTGTATGCAACGCGGGTCTTAAATAAACAAACTACAGCGGTAAGATGTAAATGTTCAGAATTGTGAACTAAAATTTTGAATTGCGAACAAAATTAGAAACATGAATAAATTTCAAATTCATGAACAAAATTATAAAACCGCGAACATTTTCCAAATCTGCGAACAAATTTTGAAACTGTGAACATTTTTCGAATTGTGAACAAATTTTGAAACATGAACAAAATTATAAAATGTTGACAATTTTCGAATTCTGAACAAATTTTGAAACCGTATTTTTTTCTAATTGTGAACAAATTTTAAAACATGCACAAATTTCAACTTCGTGAACAAAATTAGAACATTCTGAACATTTTTTGAATTTGCAAACAAATTTTGAAAACCGTGAACATTTTGGAATTGTGAACAAATTTTGGAACATGAGCAAATTTCAAATTCATGAATAAAACTATAAAATTGTGAACATTTATCATTAAACCACGAACATTTTTTGAATTGTGAACAAATTTTTAAATATGATGAAATTTCGAAATTCGTGAACAAAATTATAAAAATTGTGAACATTTTTCAAATTGTGAACAAATATTAAACCCCTAAACTTTTTTGAATTGTGAACAAATTTTGAAACCATGAACAGTTTTTGAATTATGCACAAACTTTGAAACCGTGATTATTTTTTGAATTGTGCACAAATTTTAAATTAATAAAAAAAGGAAATAGAAACAAAAGAAAAAAACAAGAAAAGGAAAATGAGAGAAAAGAAAAGAAGAAAGAAAATAAAAAAAACAGAATAAAGAAACAAAAGAAAAAACAGAAATAGGAAAATGAGAGAAAAGAAAAGAAAAAAGAAAATAGAAAAACAGAATAAAGAGAAAACCGATTCAAGGAACCTTCTAGAAGTTTCCTAAAACCAAAAACAACCAACTGGGAACTCTAGAAAGTTCCTAGAACCGGAGGCGTTGGAACTGTTAAACGGACCGGCCGTTGCGTCACTGCTCGGTCGCTCGCCTATGCGAAGCGCCGGCAGTTTGACGCAGCGAGCGGCAAATAGCATTTTCCCCAACCACCGTCCGCCATTAGAAGAGCACGTTGTCTCTGTCTTCACGAAAAAGAAGACTGAAACGTCCTCTTTAGCGATCTGGGCCTTAGGCCTTTCTTTCTTACAATTGGTTAAGTAGTGGTGGGCCGCATCTTGAGTCAGGCTTTGCTGGAGCTTCGGCACAAATTAAAGGAGCGATAGTTACTAAAAAAAGTAGCGAGTTTAATGTTTCTTCTGGGTAAGTAGCGAGTTTACTGATGAATGATGGAATTAGGGATCTATTGGGATACCTATAGCAATCCCAATGGCAGAGTATCTTGCCTAAAAAATCTATCCGCTGTATACCTTATTTTTTTTATATAAAAACAAACCTTTTTTAATCTTTATATAAAAATGAACCTAGACAAGAGTGGTATTAATAATAGACTCATGTATTTTTTTTGTAAATGTTGATAACATGTTCTACATTTATAGCTGAACATTTTCTATAATCTACTTTGGTTTAAATATGTTCACATAGGTAGATTGTAGTTGCCATGCTGGTTAGACATTTTACGTCACACAACATTCTCTTGCTGTTATAAATTTTGCCATACTAAAACTTCAATTCATTCTCCGGCACCTCGCGAGCACAGTTTAGATAAAAGACGATTTGGCAAGATGTCCTATATAGAGTCGTCCCTTGTATTGTTAGTTGCGAGCCTGCGACCCACACTTCATCTTTTGGATACCCTAGGCTAAAACACCTTGTCACCGCTTCCTCACATGATGAAGACTGAGAAGCGAGTTGTCGAGAGGAGACTGTACCACGTCCACCTGCCACCTCGGCAACGTGTTTTCAAAGAAGGTATGTCTTTTTTCTTTTTTGATACTATCAAAATTAAGTGGCCCCCAAAATCTCAGAACCGGGCCTGCATAATATAAGAGGTTTTTGACACTATTTTCCCTCAATTGTTTGCATCATCCTATGGACTAAAAGTAGTAAGTACGTTGTAACACGGAAGAACTGTCCAATCAGTTGCTACCTGATACTGGTGTGGATGATCCATTTTGAAGCATTGAGTGAACGTCTAAATTTCTTTCGGCGATGATGGCAGTGTCGTAGGCCGTGCACATTTTTTATAGCCGATTACCTAATTAAGCATGAAATTTAGTTTTCGTTATACGCCCTCGAAAAGGGTAGACATAATCTTGAGAGAATACATGTACATATAGTGATATAACACGACAAAAGGTTTTGTTCGTATTTGAGTTGATAACGCTATTAAAGCGGTGTTGGTTGTTGTTGCTGGTGTCACACACCTCACCTACTCTAATATTTGATTTTGATGCCGGCAAGTGGGCCATCATGCTTTATGCAAAACTTGGGCGGGGCTGTAGGCCTGCGGACAGCCACTAAAGAAAAATCTCGTGAAGCGGCATCCAGCACGTAACAGACCATTTGTTTTAATAGATTTTACACAAACCAACATGTGGGATTCACAAGTCCTCCTTTTTCTATCTACTCCATCAAACAATGAATCTGAGTAGGGGGGGGGGGTTGAATGGAGCACTGTAGCGTGGGTGGTTGTTTAGAAGAAGATGATGAGGTGCCAGGAGATGGAGAACTTCATGATGGAGTTATATTTATGAGTTTTGACTCAGATGCAAAGCTATAACATTTCATCAACATACGATAGTGGAAGCATTTATTCGAAGAGCATGCGAGCAGGCACATGGGCAATCTAATGGGACTACAACAATTATAGTCTCATCAGCATGATCTGGTTTGACATGGATTGATCATGAGTACGACTACACGTTCCCCAAAATTTGAAGGCCACTGGAGCATGTTCCCAACGTACGAGATAAGTCTTGGGACCACCACACAATTTACTCCTTATGCATTACTCGCTATGACTAGATTATCAAGAACAACATACATCAGACATTGCCAATAGAAGATTTTCATAGAGGAGATTTCCTTTCCTATCCACAGGGCCATCCAAAATCTCATCTTAACTTAAAACATTTGAGTTGGTCCAAACCCATAACCCTCTTTGTTTGCTTGCTTTTTTGTACATAATAAAAAGAACAATTTAAATACAAAATCATGATGCGCATGGGATACATTCCCACCATTTCCCTCGGAAATTTGAGGTATGCTAGTCTTGTCTTTCTCAAACGATAACTCCTACAAAACTTTTACCAATTTACATTGGTAATCGTAAAACCCAATAAACATTCATGCCACATTTTCCAACTAGGGATCAATTAGCGGTATGATTCTTAACCCTCACACATGGGGAGAAAATGACGGATATTCCATCTTTGATTCCTTTTTAATCAAATGCGCCATCTTAATTTTTTTAGAAAAGTTTATGGGATTGTTTGCCCACCTGGACGAATTTCACTATATCGCTAACGTGACCAACAATGTATCATTAGAAGGTGTTTTAGAGAGGGGTGGGAGTGAGGAGATGGCCACATGTACAAAAACACAAAAGATGTTGTGAAGCTTTGAACCCATGCCTCAAGAATATATTTACAAATGGATCAAGAGCAGAGTCAGTGCCACATGAAGACATGGCAGCAACATTTCGAGAGACAGCTCGACTCTACGGCCACAAGGGATGGAAGAACATGCCATTTCAGCTTATACTTCATGCTGCACCATAGCCTCAATCATGTTGCGACATGCACCTTCGAGAGAGTGGTTGTCAAGCTTGAGATGGCTATGTCTTCTGTACTTGAGATCCCGAAGTCGTGCGTCATGATCAATATCCACCAGATGCAACTTGCATCCTTGTGATGAACTACAGAAACAAAAGATCACTGGCCGTTTGCAGTGCCTTATCTCAACATACCAAGTTCATTGCCCATAGATGTTAGTGCTTATGACTATGACATACACACTGGCCCACACAACGCCCTTCCTTTGAGCGGTTGAGAGGGGCATGAAATCCTGATGCCTCTATTTCCTACATACTCTTTATTGCTCATGGATACCATTCAGCTCTCCTATCATGTTCTCCTACAAACCTTATACTAGAGATCGTATGAGAGCTTGGTTGTTATCTTGTCGAGTTGATGTATGATGCACTTGGAGATTCTTATTATATAGAACTAGTGATGAGGTGGTGATGTGATGCTAGGCATCCTGGTTGAATACTCAAAATGATTACTACTTCACCAACCGTCAACTTTTTCCAGACTAGTACTTACTGACTAGTGTGAGGACCCTATTGATGTTCACAATAGATGCCACAGCAAGAACCATACTGCAATAACTCTACATAATGAGACCCGCTTTCATACCCCCCCCCCCCTAAAAAAATTTGAAAAGGGTATTCTTCTCGTCATGCCACGTGAATTAATCCTCTAATTTATTTGGCATTAGTTACGGCCTAATAAATCGTTTCTTCTTTGGCGGAAACTGCACCCTCCCCGGACGAGGCTTGCCTGCTCCACCTTCCTGCTCCCATCCGTACTCCGCGCGCTTTCCTTCGTCATCGAACGGTTGGAGCAATTTTCGTCTACCGCAACCCTTTTCACCAGAAAATGCGATTCTAGGCTGTGGTTGTGCTCATGGTAAATGAGGAGCAACATGTCGACATCAGGAAGGTCTATTATGGCTTGGAGCTTGGCTAGTTGTGTGGCCGACAGCCCGATGCCGTCCACATGGGTCACCATTGTGCGTGCGTGTGTATTTATAGAAGGGATGAGTATTATAATTGGGATTTGGATTTTTTTTTCTTTAAAGTGAAAAGGGTTACGGTGAGGAAAATTGTTGCAACTGTTTGATGACGAAGGAGCATGCACGAAGCATGGATGGGAGCAGGCAAGCCTCGTCTAGGTCCGCAACTGCTTGATTGCCAGTCGCGTCGTGTCTGCCCATCCACCACCGGTTGCCTGACCCTCCTTCACCCGTTCCTCTCAGCTCATCGCCCATCCCACCCATTCTTGTCCGCCCTCTGCCATCCGTACGTGTTCGCCTCCACACTTGCCCTTTCTCTCCCTATTAGCATCTCCTGCATGCCCCTGCACAACTTCTCAAACCCCTAGTCATCCATCTATTGCATATTGAACACCTTAATGAAGATCAGTAGCCCACCCAACTGGTTGTTGAGGCTGGCCAGGCATCCCAAGGTTATCTTGCAAGTAGCACGTTCATGCCCAAAATGCCAACAACCCAACGAGGGCTACTGCGAGGCCAGACTTCTTGGACACCTCTCACGGCTGTAGTTGCACCAGGAAGACATCGACGAGGAGGGCTGCATGTGATGGAGTGGAGTCTGGTATGGGCGGGAGAGGAGGGCAGCGACACGTCATGATAGGAGGCGCAAGGAAAGAGAGGAGTGAATGAGCTGTCGGTGGAGTGGATACGAACGCGCCGAGTTGGTGCCGTTATGCACCGACAAGGACAAGTGAGCAGGAGGAGTGGGCAATGATGCCCAATTCATATGAATACATCCTTATTATATGTATGATGCTTAAGGATTCAAATGGGTCATACATGTTTCAATAGGGTTAGACTTGACTTAATTATTTGTTAATGCTCATCATGCCATTAATTATGAAGGGGTAAGGACGGATCTCGATTGTTGATGTATTTATGGGGTGTACCGAAGTAGAAGTGCTGCATATATTATACTTCTTATTATTATTACATATGTAAGCATGTGTGCAAAACTCTATGCAGAAAAGACGCTTGAATATGCTTATGTAGAAAAGCTTAGTACTATTGGTGTGTAGAGGAGAAATAGCTTGATCTAAGCTTAAAAAAATGAAGTACAATTAAAGGATTTATATGTTACTTTCAGGCACCCCCAAGGACATGAGTGTGTGAGAAGAATTTGCGAACGGCAGAGAAAGAAATGAACTCTTGTGCGGCCTACCGAAAATAATAGGACAAAAACAATTCGCATGCATTGGCTCCAAATGATGAATTGGAAGCATGCAAGTTATAGAGTGTTCTTTGATCACAACCCAATAGAGGAGGGCGTTTTTATGAGAAAGCACTGGATTTCCCAGGAGCACATCTAGCAGACCTACCTGCTAATCATAGTTGAGATAATTATGGTATATATGATGATGAGACAATCCAGTGGCTCAGTGTATATCTACCTATTAGCTCATTGTTTCTAGTAGATCAATTTCTACCCGCGATTCAAGCCACACCTCATCCACACATGAAAACCTAGTGTAGGAGATTATGGAAGCAAATTGACCTATCTTTGATCCCAATGTCTCCTATTCTCAATATTTTCGACACCTTCAGATCCTTCTTTGATGTACCAATCTTGGTCGATTTGTTTTTTGTGAATTTCTAGCACGGTGGAGATACCAAAACAGACACGAGCAGCAAGCTAGCATTTTCTATCTTACAATATCAGAACCCAAACAATGTGCTCACATTTATATACTACGCTTGCATATATAGTTGTTGAGCACACTTATCACACATAATTTCTCCGGATATTGCGCATCAGAGCTGCTGAGCATTACATGCATGAGGCTGGTGTGGGAGTACTTCATGTGTGTATGAAGCTGAGATTATGGGTACGTTTGGTTACCCGCATCGTTTTTGCCACTTTACGTACTTGTCCCAGTTGGGCCTGGCTAAGCATATGCAGGCAAAGAACCAACATCTGCATGTTGATTGGTTGCCTGCATTGCATCAAGGCCCAACTGGGTGCATGTTGTTTGGTTGCGTGTGTTTGTGCTTCACGTGTGAGCAGATGCAAAAGCACAGCTGTTTGGTTTGTGTGCAAGTACTTGATCTGCTCACCCCTTTTCAAATGTGGTGGATTTACCACCCATTTGACAACAACAACAACACAGAGGGGATGATCAACACAAGAACAGTAACAGAAGAACATGAAGAACATAGCACAAAACATGAAAACATGCAGCTAAGAGCATCTCCAACAGCCGTCCAATGCGTGGCGCGCTAAAAATGCGCTTGCAGCGTGTCGATCGCCTGTTTTGCCGTGGCGGGGAGCGCTGGCTCCAGCGGCCGCTGTAAACTTTAGCGGGCACGCATAGCTCCAGCAGGCGCGCTAAAATGCAGCGCGCACGCTCTCGCACAAGCACTCTGGACTACGGTGCATATGCATAGATAGATAGATAGGACGATACATAGATATTTCACAATGCGTACATAGTTCATAGCATAGATAGATAAATAAGAACTACGGCGCAACTAGATAATAAAAATGTTGGGGAACGTAGTAATTACAAAAAATTTCCTACGCACACGCAAGATCATGGTGATGCATAGCAACAAGAGGGGAGAGTGTCGTCTACGTACCCTCGTAGACCGTAAGTGGAAGCGTTATGACAACGCGGTTGATGTAGTCGTACGTCTTCACGATCGACCGATCCTCAGTACCGAACGTACGGCACCTCCGCGTTCAGCACACATTCAGCTCGGTGACGTCCCGCGAACTCACAATCCAGTAGAGCTTCCGGGAAGAGCTTCGTCAGCACGACGGCGTGGTGACGGTGTTGATGAAGCTACCGATGCAGGGCTTCGCCTAAGCACCTCTACGATATGACCGAGGTGGATTATGGTGGAGAGGGGCACCGCACACGGCTAAAAGATCAATGATTAATTGTTGTGTCTCCAAGGGGTGCCCCCTCCTCGTATATAAAGGGGTGGAGGAGGGGGAGGGGGCCGGCCTCCTATGGCGCGCCCCATGAGGAGTCCTACTCCCATGGGAGTAGGACTCCCCCTTCCAAGTAGGAGTAGGAGTAGGAGAGGAAGGGAGAGAAGAAGAGAAGGAAAGGGGGGCGCCGCCACCCTCCTTGTCCAATTCATACTAGAGGGGGAGGGGCGCACGGCTTCCCTGGCCTCCCCTCCTCTTCTCCCACTAAGGCCCATTAGGCCCAATATACTTCGGGGGGGGGGAGGGGGTTCCGGTAACCCCCGGTACTCCGGTATATGTCCGAAACCTCCCGAAACACTTCCGGTGTCCGAACATAGTCGTCCAATATATCGATCTTTATGTCTCGACCATTTTGAGACTCCTCGTCATGTCCGTGTTCATATCCGGGACTCCGAACTACCTTCGGTACATCAAAACAAAAAAACTCATAATACTAATCATCACAAAACTTTAAGCGTGCGGACCCTACGGGTTCGAGAACTATGTAGACATGACCGAGACACATCCCCGGTCAATAACCAATAGCGGAACCTGGATACTCATATTGGTTCCTACATATTCTATGAAGATCTTTATCGATCAAACCGCATAACACCATACGTTGTTCCCTTTGTCATCAGTATGTTACTTGCCCGAGATTCGATCGTCGGTATCTCAATACCTAGTTCAATCTCGTTACCGACAAGTCTCTTTACTCGTTCCATAATGCATCATCCCATAACTAACTCATTAGTCACATTTCTTGCAAGGCTTATAGTGATGTGCATTACCGAGAGGGCCCAGAGATACCTCTCCGACAATCGGAGTGAAAAATCCTATTCTCGATCTATGACAACTCAACGAACACCATAGAAGACACCTGTAGAGCACCTTTATAATCACCCAGTTACGTTGTGACGTCTGGTAGCACACAAAGTGTTCTTCTAGTAATCGGGAGTTGCATAATCTCATAGTCATAGGAACATGTATAAGTCATGAAGAAAGCAATAGCAGTAAACTAAACGATCAAGTGCTAAGCTAACGTAATGGGTCATGTCAATCACATCATTCTCCTAATGATGTGATCCCGTTAATCAAATGACAACTCATGTCTATGGCTAGGAAACTCAACCATCTTTGATCAACGAGCTAGTCAAGTAGAGGCATACTAGTGACACTATGTTTGTCTATGTATTCACACATGTATTATGTTTCCGGTTAATACAATTCTAGCATGAATAATAAACATTTATCATGATATGAGGAAATAAATAATAACTTTATTATTGCCTCTAGGGCATATTTCCTTCAGTCTCCCACTTGCACTAGAGTCAATAATCTGGATTACACAGTAATGATTCTAACACCCATGGAGTCTTGGTGTTGATCTGAAGGAAATATGCCCTAGAGGCAATAATAAAGTTATTATTTATTTCCTTATATCATGATAAATGTTTATTATTCATGCTAGAATTGTATTAACCGGAAACATAATACATGTGTGAATACATAGACAAACAGAGTGTCACTAGTATGCCTCTACTTGACTAGCTCGTTGATCAAAGATGGTTATGTTTCCTAACCATAGACATGAGTTGTCATTTGATTAATGGGATCACATCATTAGGAGATGATATGATTGACTTGACCCATTCCGTTAGCATAGCACTTGATCGTTTAGTTTGTTGCTATTGCTTTCTTCATGACTTGTACATGGTCCTATGACTATGAGATTATGCAACTCCCGTTTACCAGAGGAACACTTTGTGTGCTACCAAACATCACAACGTAACTGGGTGATTATAAAGGTGCTCTACAGGTGTCTCCGAAGGTACTTGTTGGGTTGGCGTATTTTGAGATTAGGATTTGTCACTCCGATTGTCGGAGAGGTATCTCTGGGCCTCTCGGTAATGCACATCACCTAAGCCTTGCAAGCATTGTAACTAATGAGTTAGTTGCGAGATGATGTATTACGGAACGAGTAAAGAGACTTGCCGGTAACGAGATTGAACTAGGTATTGAGATGCCGACGATCGAATCTCGAGCAAGTAACATACCGATGACAAAGGGAACAACGTATGTTGTTATGCGTCTGACCGATAAAGATCTTCGTAGAATATGTAGGAGCCAATATGAGCATCCAGGTTCCGCTATTGGTTATTGACCGGAGACGTGTCTTGGTCATATCTACATAGTTCTCGAACCCGTAGGGCCCGCACGCTTAACGCTACGATGATAGTTATATTATGAGTTTATATGTTTTGATGTACCGAAGGAGTTCGGAGTCCCGGATGAGATCGGGGACATGACGAGGAGTCTCGAAATGGTCGAGACGTAAATATTGATATATTGGACGATTATATTCGGACTTCGGAAAGGTTCCGAGTGATTCAGGTATTTTTCAGAGTACCGGAGAGTTACGGGAATTCGCCGGGGAGTATATGGGCCTTATTGGGCCATACAGGAATAGAGGAGATAGGCCAAAAGGAAGGAGGCCTGCGCCCCCCTCTGGTCCGAATTGGACAAGGGGTGCAGCCCCCTTTTCCTTCTTCCTCTCCTCCTCTTTCCTTCACTCCTACTCCAACAAGGAAAGGAGGAGTCCTACTCCCGGTGGGAGTAGGACTCCCCCCTTGGCGCGCCCTCCTCCTAGGCCGTCCACCTCCCCCCTTGCTCCTTTATATACAGGGGCAGGGGGCACCTCTAGACACACAAGTTGATCAAGTTGATCGTCTCTTAGCCGTGTGCGGTGCCCCCCTCCACCATAGTCCACCTCAATAATACTGTAGCGGTGCTTAGGCGAAGCCCTGCGTCGGTAGAACATCAACATCGTCACCACGCCGTCGTGCTGACGAAACTCTCCCTCAACACTCGGCTAGATCGGAGTTCGAGGGACGTCATCGGGCTGAACGTGTGCTGAACTCGGAGGTGCCGTGCGTCCGGTATTTGATTGGTCGGATTGTGAAGACGTACGACTACATCAACCGCGTTGTGCTAACACTTCCGCTTTCGGTCTACGAGGGTACCTGGACAACACTCTCCCCTCTCGTTGCTATGCATCACCATGATCTTGCGTGTGCGTATGATTTTTTTTGAAATTACTACGTTCCCCAACAGTGGTATCCGAGCCTAGGTTTTATGCGTTGATGTTATTTGCACGAGTAGAACACAAGTGAGTTGTGGGCGATATAAGTCATACTGCTTACCAGCATGTCATACTTTGGTTCGGCGGTATTGTTGGATGAAGCGGCCCGGGCCGACATTACGCGTACGCTTACGCGAGACTGGTTCTACCGACATGCTTTGCACACAGGTGGCTGGCGGGTGTCAGTTTCTCCAACTGTAGTTGAACCGAGTGTGGCTACGCCCGGTCCTTGCGAAGGTTAAAACAGCACCAACTTGACAAACTATTGTTGTGGTTTTAATGCGTAGGTAAGAACGGTTCTTACTCAGCCCGTAGCAGCCACGTAAAACTTGCAACAACAAAGTAGAGGACGTCTAACTTGTTTTTGCAGGACATGTTGTGATGTGATATAGTCAAGACGTGATGAGATATAAGTTGTTGTATGAGATGATCATGTTTTGTTGAAGTTATCGGCAACTGGCAAAAGCCTTATGGTTATCTCTCTATTGCATAAGATGCAAGCGCCAAATAATTGCTTTACTTTATCGCTATGCGATAGCAATAGTTGCAAGAGCAATAGTTGGCGAGACGACCATGTGACGACACATTGATATAGATCAAGATGATGGAGATCATGGTGTCATGCCGGTGACGATGGAAATCATGACGATGCTTTGGAGATGGAGATCAAAGGCACAAGATGATGATGGCCATATCATGTCACATATTTTGATTGCATGTGATGTTTATCTTTTATGCATCTTATTTTGCTTAGTTCGATGGTAGCTTTATAAGATGATCTCTCACTAAATTTCAAGATAAAAAGTGTTCTCCCTGAGTATGCACCGTTGCCAAAGTTCGTCGTGCCCAGACACCACATGATGATCGAGTGTGATAAGCTCTACGTCCATCTACAACGGGTGCAAGCCAGTTTTGCACACGCAGAATACTCAGGTTAAACTTGACGAGCCTAGCATATGTAGATATGGCCTCGGAACACTGAGACTGAAAGGTCGAGCGTGAATCATATAGTAGATATGATCAACATAGTGATGTTCACCATTGAAAACTACTCTATTTCACGTGGTGATCGCTTATGGTTTAGTTGATTTGGATCACGTGATCACTTAGAAGATTAGAGGGATGTCTATCTAAGTGGGAGTTCTTAAGTAATATGATTAATTGAACTTAAATTTATCATGAACTTAGTCCTGGTAGTATTAGCATATCTATGTTGTAGATCAATAGCTCGCGTTTAGCTCCCCTGTTTTATTTTTTGATATGTTCCTAGAGAAAATTAAGTTGAAAGATGTTAGTAGCAATGATGCGGATTGGATCCGTGATCTAAGGATTATCCTCATTGCTGCACAGAAGAATTATGTCCTTAATGCACCGCTAGGTGACAGACCTATTGCAGGAGCAGATGCAGATGTTATGAACGTTTGGCTAGCTCAATATGGTGACTACTTGATAGTTTAGTGCACCATGCTTAACGGCTTAGAATCGGGGCTTCAAAGACGTATTGAACGCCATGGAGCATATAAGATGTTCCAAGAGTTGAAATTGGTATTTCATACTCATGCCCGTGTCGAGAGGTACGAGACCTCTGACAGTACTTTTCCTACAAGATGGAGGAGAATAGCTCAACCAGTGAGCATGTGCTCAGATTGTCTAAGTACTACAATTGCTTGAATCAAGTGGGAGTTAATCTTCCAGATAAGAGAGTAATTGACAATGTTCTCTAGTCACTATCACCGAGTTACTAGAACTTAGTGATGAACTATAATATGCAAGGGATGACAAAAGTAATTCCCAAGCTCTTCGTGATGCTAAAATCGACGAAGGTAGAAATCAAGAAAAGCATCAAGTGTTGATGGTTGACAAAGACCACTAGTTTCAAAAAGGGCAAAGGGAAGAAAGGGAACTTCAAGAAGAACGGCAAGCAAGTTGCTGCTCAAGTGAAGAAGCCCAAGTCTGGACCTAAGCCTGAGACTGAGTGCTTCTACTGCAAAGGGACTGTTCACTAGAAGCGGAATTGCCCCAAGTATTTGGCGGATAAGAAGGATGGCGAGGTGAACAAAGGTATATTGGATATACATGTTATTGATGTGTACTTTACTAGTGTTTATAGCAACCCCTCGGTATTTGATACTAGTTCAGTTGCTAAGAGTAGTAACTCGAAACGGGAGTTGTAGAATGAACAGAGACTAGTTAAGGGTGAAGTGACGATGTGTGTTGGAAGTGGTTCCAAGATTGATATGATCATCATCGCACACTCCCTATACTTTTGAGATTAGTGTTAAACCTAAATAAGTGTTATTTGGTGTTTGCATTGAGCATGAATATGATTTGATCATGTTTATTGCAATATGGTTATTCATTTAAGTAAGAGAATAAATTGTTGTTCTGTTTACATATATGGTTACACACCCAATGAAAATGGTTCATTGGATCTCGATCGTAGTGATACACATATTCATAATATTGAAACCAAAAGATGCAAAGTTAATAATGATAGTGCAACTTATTTGTGGCACTGCCGTTTAGGTCATATTGGTGTAAAGCGCATGAAGAAACTCCATGCTGATGGACTTTTGGAATCACTTGATTATGAATCAGTTGATGCTTGCGAACCATGCCTCATGGGCAAGATGACTAAGACTCCATTCTCCAGAACAATGCAGCAAGCAACAGATTTGTTGGAAATCACGCATACTGATGTATGTGGTCCGATGAATATTGAAGCTCGCGGCAAGTATCATTATTTTCTGATCTTCACAGATGATTTGAGCAGATATGAGTATATCTACTTGATAAAACACAAGTCTGAAACATTTGAAAAGTTCAAAGAATTTTAGAGTGAAGTGGAGAATCATCGTAACAAAATAAAAGTTTCTACGATATGATCACAGAAGTAAAATATTTGAGTTACGAGTTTGGCCTTCAGTTAAAACAATGTGAAATAGTTTCACTACTCACGCCACTTGGAACACCACAGTGTAATGGTGTGTCCGAACTTCGTAACCATGCTTTATTAGATATGGTGCGATCTATGACGTCTCTTACTGATTTACCGCTATCGTTTTGGGGTTATGCATTAGAGACAGCTACATTCACGTTAAATAGGGCACCATCTAAGTCCGTTGAGACGACACCGTATGAACTATGGTTTGGCAAGAAACCTAAGCTATCGTTTCTTAAAGTTTGAGGTTGCAATGCTTATGTGAAGAAGTTTCAACCTGATAAGCTCAAACCCAAATCGGAGAAGTGCGTCTTCATAGGATACCCAAAAGAAAATGTTGGGTACACCTTCTATCACAGATCCGAAGGCAAGATATTCGTTGCTGAGAATGGATCCTTTCTAGAGAAGGAGTTTCTCTCGAAAGAAGTGAGTGGGAGGAAAGTAGAACTTGATGAGGTAACTGTACCTGCTCCCTTATTGGAAAGTAGTTCATCACAGAAATCTGTTCTAGTCTCCTTCATTTGCTGCTTCTGAAGCAGCTATGTACTCCGCTTCACACATAGATCTCGCCACGACGCTTTGTTTAGAACTGCTCCAACTAACAGCTCCACCGTTCAATATAAACACGTATCCGGATTTCAATTTAGAATCATCCGGATCAGTGTCAAATCTTGCATTGACGTAACCATTTACGACAAGCTCCTTGTCACCTCCATAAACGAGAAACATATCCTTAGTCCTTTTTAGGTATTTTAGGATGTTCTTGACCGTTGTCCAGTGATCCACTCCTGGATTACTTTGGTGGCTCCCTGCTAAACTAATAGCAAGGCACACATCAGGTCTGGTACACAGCATTGCATACATGATAGAGCCTATGGCTGAAGCATAGGGAACACTTTTCATTTTATCTCTATCTTTTGCAGTGGTCGGGCATTGAGTCTTACTCAACTTCACACCTTGTAACACAGGCAAGAACCCTTTCTTTGCTTGATCCATTTTGAACTTCTTCAAAACTTTATCAAGGTATGTGCTTTGTGAAAGCCCAATTAAGTGTGTTGATCTATCTCTATAGATCTTGATGCCCAATATATAAGCATCTTCTCTGAGGTCTTTCATTGAAAAACTCTTATTCAAGTATCCTTTTATGCTATACAGAAATTCTATATCATTTCCAATCAACAATATGTCATCCACATATAATATTAGAAATGCTACAGAGCTCCCACTCACTTTCTTGTAAATACAGGCTTCTCCAAAAGTCTGTATAAAACCGTATGCTTTGATCACACTATCAAAACGTTTATTCCAACTCCAAGATGCTTGCACCACTCCATAAATGGATCGCTGGAGCTTGCACACTTTGTTAGTACCCTTTGGATCGACAAAACCTTCTGGTTGCATCATATAAAACTCTTCTTCCAGAAATCTATCCAGGAATGCAGTTTTGACAACCATTTGCCAAATTTCATAATCATAAAATGCGGCAATTGCTAACATGATTCGGACAGACTTAAGCATCGCTACGGGTGAGAAAGTCTCATCGTAGTCAACCCCTTGAACTTGTCGAAAACCTTTCGCAACAAGTCAAGCTTTGTAGACAGTAACATTACCGTCAGCGTCAGTCTTCTTCTTGAAGATCCATTTATTCTCGATGGCTTGCCGATCATCGGGCAAGTCAACCAAAGTCCACGCTTTGTTCTCAGATTTCATGGCCTCAAGCCATTTTGCGAAATCTGGGCTCACCATCGCTTCTTCATAGTTCGTAGGTTCATCATGGTCAAGTAACATGACTTCCAGAACAGGATTACCGTACCACTCTGGTGCGGATCTTACTGTGTTTGACCTACGAGGTTCGGTAGTAACTTGATCTGAAGTTTCATGATCATCATCATTAGCTTCCTCACTAATTGGTGTAGGTGTCACAGGAACCGGTTTCTGTGATGAAATACTTTCCAATAAGGGAGCAGGTACAGTTACCTCATCAAGTTCTACTTTCCTCCCACTCACTTCTTTCAAGAGAAACTCCTTCTCTAGAAAGGATCCATTCTTAGCAACAAATGTCTTGCCTTCGGATCTGTGATAGAAGGTGTACCCAATAGTTTCCTTTGGGTATCCTATGAAGACACATTTCTCCGATTTGGGTTCGAGCTTATCAGGTTGAAGTTTTTTCACATAAGCATCGCAGACCCAAACTTTAAGAAACGACAACTTTGGTTTCTTGCCAAACCACAGTTCATAAGGCGTCGTCTCAACGGATTTTGATGGTGCCCTATTTAACATGAATGCAGTCGTCTCTAAAGCATAACCCCAAAACGATAGCGGTAAATCAGTAAGAGACATCATAGATCGTACCATATCTAGTAAAGTACGATTACGACGTTCGGACACACCATTACGCTGTGGTGTTTCGGGTGGTGTGAGTTGCAAAACTATTCCGCATTGTTTCAAATGTAGACCAAACTCGTAACTCAAATATTCTCCTCCACGATCAGATCGTAGAAACTTCTTGTTACGATAATTTTCCACTTCACTCTGAAATTCTTTGAACTTTTCAAATGTTTCAGACTTATGTTTCATTAAGTAGATATACCCATATCTGCTCAAATCATCTGTGAAGGTGAGAAAATAACGATACCTGCCGCGAGCCTCAATATTCATTGGACCACATACATCAGTATGTATGATTTCCAATAAATCTGTTGCTCGCTCCATTTTTCCGGAGAACGGTGTTTTAGTCATCTTGCCCATGAGGCATGGTTCGCAAGTACCAAGTGATTCATAATCAAGTGATTCCAGAAGTCCATTGATACGCCCATTTTGCATCATGCTTTTATATCGATATTTATTGCATTATGGGCTGTTATTACACATGATGTCACAATACTTATGTCTATTCTCTCTTATTTTACAAGGTTTACATAAAGAGGGAGAATGCCGACAGCTGGGATTCTGGGCTGGAAAAGGAGCAAATACTAGAGACATATTCTGCACAGCTCCAAAAGTCCTGAAACTTCATGGAAGTCATTTTCAGAATATATATAAAATACTGAGCGCAAGAAGTTCACCAGGGGGCCACACCCTGCCCACGAGGGTGGGGGGCACGCCCTACCCCCCTGGGCGCGCCCCTACCTCGTGGGTCCCCTGGTGGCCCTCCGATGCCCATCTTCTGCTATATGAACTCTATCGATGAGGAAAAAAAATCATAAGCCATCTTTCCGGACGAGACTTCGCCGCCACGAGGCGGAACCTTGGCGGAACCAATCTAGGGATCTGGCGGAGCTGTTCTGCCGGGGAAACTTCCCTCCGGGAGGGGGAAATCATCGCCATCGCCATCGTCATCACCAACGCTCCTCTCATCGGGAGAGGTCAATATCCATCAACATCTTCACTAGCACCATCTCCTCTCAAAACCCTAGTTCATCTCTTGTATCCAATTCTTGTTTCCAAGTCCGGGATTGGTACCTGTGGGTTGCTAGTAGTGTTGATTACTCTTTGTAGTTGATGCTAGTTGGTTTACTTGGTGGAAGATCATATGTTCAGATCCTATATGCATATTAATACCCCTCTGATTATGAACATGAATATGCTTTGTGAGTAATTACGTTTGTTCCTGAGGACATGGGAGAAGTCTTGCTATTAGTAGTCATGTGAATTTGGTATTCGTTCGATATTTTGATGAGATGTATGTTGTCTCTCCTCTAGTGGTGTTATGTGAACATCGACTACATGACACTTCACCATTATTTGGGCCTAGAGGAAGGCATTGAGAAGTAATAAGTAGATGATGGGTTGCTAGAGTGACAGAAGCTTAAACCCTAGTTTATGCGTTGCTTCGTAAGGGGCTGATTTGGATCCATATGTTTCATGCTATGGTTAGGTTTACCTTAATACTTTTGTTGTAGTTGCGGATGCTTGCAATAGAGGTTAATCATAAGTGGGATGCTTGTCCAAGTAAGGATAGTACCCACGCACCGGTCCACCCACATACCAAATTATCAAAGTACTGAACACGAATCATATGATCGTGATGAAAACTAGCTTGACGATAATTCCCATGTGTCCTCGGGAGCGCTTTACATCATATAAGAGTTTGTCCAGGCTTGTCCTTTGCTACAAAAAGGATTGGGCCACCTTGCTGCACTTTATTTACTTTTGTTACTTGTTACTTGTTACAAATTATCCTATCACAAAACTATCTGTTACCTATTATTTCAGTGCTTGCAGAGAATACCTTGCTGAAAACCGCTTATCATTTCCTTCTGCTCCTCGTTGGGTTCGACACACTTACTTATTGAAAGGACTACGATAGATCCCCTATACTTGTGGGTCATCATCCATCAGTATGGAGTTTCTTCATGCGCTTTACACCAATATGACCTAAACGGTAGTGCCACAAATAAGTTGCACTATCATTATCAACTCTGCATCTTTTGGCTTCAACATTATGAATATGTGTATCACTACTATCGAGATTCAACACAAATAGACCACTCTTCAAGGGTGCATGACCATAAAAGATATTACTCATATAAATAGAACAACCATTATTCTTAGATTTAAATGAATAACCGTCTCGCATCAAATAAGATCCAGATATAATGTTCATGCTTAACGCTGGCACCAAATAACAATTATTTAGGTCTAAAACTAATCCCGAAGGTAGATGTAGAGGTAGTGTGCCGACGGCGATCACATCGACTTTGGAACCATTTCCCACGTGCATCGTCACCTCGTCCTTAGCCAGTCTTCGCTTAATCCGTAGTCCCTGTTTCGAGTTGCAAATATTAGCAACAAAACTAGTATCAAATACCCAGGTGCTACTGCAAGCTCTAGTAAGGTACACATCAATAACATGTATATCACATATACCTTTGTTCACCTTGCCATCCTTCTTATCCGCCAAATACTTGGGGCATTTCCGCTTCCAGTGACCAGTCTGTTTGCAGTAGAAGCACTCAGTCTTAGGCTTAGGTCCAGACTTGGGTTTCTTCTCCTGAGCAGCAACTTGTTTGCCGTTCTTTTTCAAGTTCCCCTTCTTCTTCCCTTTACTATTTTTATTGAAACTGGTGGTCTTGTTGACCTTCAACACTTGATGCTCCTTATTGATTTCTACCTCCGCAGCCTTTAGCATTGCGAAGAGCTCGGGAATTGTCTTATACATCCCTTGCATATTATAGTTCATCACGAAGCTCTTGTAGCTTGGTGGCAGTGATTCAAGAACTCTGTCAATGACACTATCAACAGGAAGATTAACTCCCAGTTGAGTCAAGTGGTTATGGTACCCAGACATTCTGAGTATATGTTCACTAACAGAACTATTCTCCTCCATCTTGCAACTGTAGAAGTTATTGGAGACTTCATATCTCTCAATCCGGGCATTTTCTTGAAATATTAACTTCAACTCCTGGAACATCTCATATGCTCCATGACGTTCAAAATGTTGTTGAAGTCCCGATTCTAAGCCATAAAGCATGGCACACTGAACTATCGAGTAGTCATCAGCTTTGCTCTACCAGACGTTCTCAACGCCATTAGTAGCATCTGCAGCAGGCCTGGCACCCAGCGGTGCTTCTAGGACATAATTCTTCTGTGCAGCAATGAGGATAATCCTCAAGTTACGGACCCAGTCTGTGTAATTGCTACAATCATCTTTCAACTTTGCTTTCACTAGTAGAAAAAAGGGTCAAATGTGAGACACATTAGTCCCGGTTTGAATTTGAGCTGGCACTAATGTGTCTGTTAGTGCCGGTTCCAACGGCTAGGCGGGATGAGATCTTTAGTACCGGTTCATGCCACGAACTGGTACTAAAGAGGCAGTGGCTGGCTGTTGTCAGGCTAGGGCCCGGCCAGCCCCTTTAGTACCGGTTCGTGGCATGAACCGGTAGTAAAGAGGTTGTGGCAGGCTGTTTTTAGTCCCACCTCGCTCCCCTAGGAGGATTTTTACCACCTTAAATATGTTACTTCTCAAACTATCACAAGCACTTGGTCTTAATTGAACTCTATGTGTAGAATTTGTGGTTGCAATATGAGTCTTCACCAGTTTCTAAACCGTTGAGGACACATATTGACAATTCAGATTGTACACAAAAAGATCATTGATAATCAATGTATTTTTGATATATATTTTTACATGTTTACGCCCTCACTCTCTCCTCTCTCTCCACTCACACTCACACTCACTCGGTCTCCCCCTCAATCC
>NC_041392.1:515179501-515182723 GCF_002162155.2 Triticum dicoccoides | reverse complement strand
AAATCACTACAAAATGAACTCTGAAAATGTTAAAACTTGGCATGGTATCATCATTTCACCCACATAGCATGTGCAAAAGAGTAGAGAGGGTTACGGCAAAAATTGGACGCACTTCATGTACCAACTGGACAATCTCTTTCGGAGTATCAAGGTTTTGGATGAGAACTCACCTGTTGCACGGGCACTTCATTTTCTAAACTTATTTGAACTCCAGACTTTTTTGCGTTCCTTATGCACCATTCAAAGCGACGTCATCAATTTTCAACACGTTCTGACATCATTTGCTATTTTTCAATCATTTACCGATTTGTTTAGAGAGCTAAATGACCGTGAAATTGAAAATCACTACGAAATGAACTCTGAAAATGTTGAAACTTGGCATGGTATCATCATTTCACCCACATAGCATGTGCAAAAGAGTAGAGAGGGTAACGGCAAAAACTGGATGCACTTCATGTACAAACTGGACAATCTCTTCCGGAGTATCAGGGTTCAGAGGAGAACTCATCTGTTACACGTGCACTTCATTTTTCAAACTTATTTTAAATCCAGACTTTTTTTGCATTCTGTATGCACCATTCAAAGCGACATCATCAATTTTAAACACGTTCTGACATCATTTGCTATTTTTCAATCATTTACCGATTTGTTTAGAGAGATAAATAACCGTGAAATTGAAAATCACTACAAAATGAACTCTGAAAATGTTGAAACTTGCCATGATATCATCATTTCACCCACATAGAATGTGCAAAAGAGTAGATAGGGTTACGGCAAAAACTGGACGCACTTCGTGTACAAACTGGACAATCTCTTTCGGAGTATCAGGGTTCCAGACGAGAACTCATCTGTTACACGGGCACTTCATTTATTTAAACTTATTTGAACTCCAGAGTTTTTTTGTGTTCCGTATGAACCATTCAAAGCGACGTCATCAATTTTCAACATGTTCTGACATCATTTGCTATTTTTCAGTCATTTACCTATTTGTTTATAGAGCTAAATGACCGTGAAATTGAAAATCACTACACAATGAACTCTGAAAATGTTGAAACTTGGCATGGTATCATCATTTCACCCACATAGCATGTGCAAAAGAGTAGAGAGGGTTACGACAAAAAATGGACGCACTTCGTGTACAAACTGGACAATCTCTTTCGGAGTATCAGGGTTTCGGAGGAGAACTCATCTGTTAAACGAGCACTTCATTTTTGTAGCGACCCGACCCGAATGGGTCAAGTCTCTGTGCTTAAGTGTCATCCCTGGATCGGTATGCTGACACACACAGTACTCGAGGATTTATAACAGAGGTAAATCACATGTAAAAGTAACGTAAATACTATTACCTCAAATCCAAAATAGCGGAAGTAACAAGGTTGTGGATTCCCATCAACACCAACGGCAAAGTTGAGTGTAGAAATCGTAACCCTAATGTATCACTTACTCGTCGTAAGATAATCCTGCAACATGAGATGTTGCAGCCACAGAGGGTCAGTACATTGAATGCACTGGCAAATTCACACCATAGAGAATGATGAATAAAGGCTATCACTACATGCATATTTGGCTGGTGGAAAAGCTCTATGGTTATAAGGTTTTTGCGAAAAGCCAATTTTTCCCTACTGCAAAGGAATACATTTTAATTAACTATCATGGTGGTTGTTGAACATTGAGAATGGTTGACAGCATTCTCAATCCCAATTAAGCATCATCATTAAAACCCAACAATATTCATTTAAAGTAACGTGATGAGATCAACAGGATAATCCAAGAACTAGATACTCAAGATGTCCATAACCGGGGACACGGCTAATCATGATTAGTTTATACACTCTGCAGAGGTTTGCGCAATTTTCCCCACAAGACTCGATCGCCTCCGTTGGATTTCTCGCACTACATGGTGTTTGAGAAATGGATGACTGAGACACAGTCTTTCAGAAGCGCTAGCACCTTACGATGGATAGACCGGTACACCTACTTTCCCCTACATCTGGTAGTCTACCCTGTAAGAGTTCGCACGACTTAATCAACTATGCCAGAGCCCATAATGGCTTGTGGCTGCACACGGAAGTTTCTAGTATGAATAATCTCATGATCCCTTTGAGCCTGGGTGGCAGTCCAAAAGAAAATAGGCAAGTCCTGGATTACCCAGGTGCCTAGACAGGCAATCCTAGAATAACCAGGTGCCTCAATCCACCCAGATGTGTGTTTAAGTTGCCACCTTAAGTAAACCATTAATTAACAATCTCACATCTGTCATGGATACTCTCAAAACCCAATCCACGTCTACGAGCATAGCATGGCCATGTAAGCATAACGTAAAAGTAACTCCCAAGGTTTGAATGCAGGGCAATAGGTTCCTACCTCATCAACTACTTCCCAATACCCACATGTTATCAATCCTACTCATGCAATGTTTGAGGGTGAAGCTAATGCATAAAAACTGGGTATGGAAGGGGATATGATCAAAGTGTGAACTTGCCTGCAATGTTGATGAAGATGATTCGCACTCAAAACTCTTGATAGCTCTACTCGTCACACTCCGGTCAATCTAGCGTAAGCAAGCAATAGTAACCACACATAAGCAATCACTCAAAAGACCAGAAAGATCGAAGAAGTCGATTCGGAAAACATCAAAACCAAGCAAATAACTCTTGCAACATAAAACAATTTCTAACAGTACCAAAATTATGCGAATTTGGCCTTATTAGAATGTTTAGGTCAAGAGCTTCGATTTGCAAAAAGAATCAACTAAATCGGAGTTACGAAACTCAAGTTATGATCAAACGAAGTTTGAATTCAAGTCTGGTCTAATTCAAATTTTAAACTTTTCAAAAACATGTTTGAGTTGTTTTACTGGATAGAGGAGATCGTAACAAAGACGTGAGCGTTGGTTTCGTTGGATTTGGATAAACGGGTAAAAAGTAATGATAGATTGAAGTACATGGACTAATCTATGAAGAAAGTTATCACGAATAGGTCCCTGGCCGAAATTAAAACAGAAAAAGGAAAATACTAAACAGTGAACGTTCACTACTGAACCCTAACGAACGAAAACCGTTCGCTAAAGAGATCTAAACAGAGATCGCCCGTTAAATAATAATAAAACGGTTTATGAAAAAAAAACCAATTTGAATCGGACCGGTCGGCGGCGGTTTTTACCACGGTTCTCGGCGGTTTGACGGTCGTCGCAAGAAAACCGGCGGTGGCGAGATGAACTCC
>NC_041392.1:515173372-515178740 GCF_002162155.2 Triticum dicoccoides | reverse complement strand
CCGGGGCGGCGGCTTTATGAGGAGGGCGAGGAGGTGGCGTGGAGGAGGGGCAAGGAGAGGCGGCGGGGAGTCCGGGCGGAGCACGCATGTCGAGGCGGCGGCGCAGTCGTGCGAGATCCGGCCTCTAGCGCGAGGTCGGGGAAGGCTCGGCTGGGCTAGGCTTGGCCTGGTTGGCTGGGCCGGCCCAGTCGGCGGAATTTTTTTCCTTTTTTTATTTTTTTTCAGACAAATAAAAGAATAATAATAAAAAATATATTATATAGGCATATAATATATCAAAATTTTCAGAAAAAGATTTTCTACGACATGAACATTTTCTAGCATTAAATAAAATTCACACAAATTCAGATAAAACAAAGAGTGCTACTGGTCTATTAAAATCCAACAACAATCATTTTAAAAATACCAAAATGATTTCAAATTAATTTTTCTCCAATTTTCTAATGTAGGGAATCGTGTTACCCTATTTTCCATATATTTTATTTTTGGAGAAAAATAATTTGAATAAAACTCAACCAATTCCAAAATGAAAATAATTTCAAAAGGACTTTGAATTTAATTCTTTGAAACTCCCAACTCATATTTCATATAATTTGATGAAGTCCTTTTATCTTCTCTCATGAAAATCATTGAGCTGCATGAATTTTATGAATTGAAATATTTCCAAATGAAATCCAATTATTTTCAAATACCCTTTCATTTAATTTAAATGGAAGAAGTCATATCATCTTCGCTCAAGGGTTTTGTATTTGAGAAGAATTTGAATTCATGGAGATCAGAAAGAAAATATGAAAGTTTGGGAAAGTCCTTTTATTCCCTCTCATTTAACTTTCAAAAAGTTTCGAATTCACTCACTTTCAGACAATCACTCAAACAATCAGTCAAATCTATCTATTTATTATAACATTCCAAAATTTAGAATTTGGGGATGTTACAATTTTTTAAACTTATTTGAACTCCAGACTTTTTTTTGCGTTCCGTATGCACCATTGAAAGCGATGTCATCAATTTTCAACACGTTCTGACATAATTTGCTATTTTTTCAGTCATTTACCGATTTGTTTAGAGAGCTAAATGACCGTGAAATTGAAAATCACTACAAAATGAACTCTGATAATGTTGAAGCTTGGCATGGTATCATCATTTCACCCACATAGCATCTGCAAAAGAGTAGAGATGGTTACGGCAAAAACTGGATGCACTTCGTGTACAAACAGGACAATCTCTTTCGGAGTATCACGATTCCGGACGAGAACTTATCTGTTACACGGGCACTTCATTTTTTAAAATTATTTGAACTCCAGACTTTTTTGCGTTCCGTATGCACCATTCAAAGCGACGTCATAAATTTTCAACACGTTCTGACATCATTTTCTATTTTTCAGTTATTTATCGATTTGTTTAGAGAGCTAAATGACCGTGAAATTGAAAATCACAACAAAATGAACTCTAGAAATGTTGAAACTTGGCATGGTATCATCATTTCACCCACATAGCATGTGCAAAAGAGTAGAGAGGGTTACGACAAAAACTGGATGCACTTCGTGTACAAACTGGACAATCTCTTTCGGAGTATCAGGGTTCGGGACGAGAACTCATCTGTTACACGGGCACTTCATTTTTTTAAAACTTATTTGAACTCCGGACTTTTTTTGCGTTCCGTATGCACCATTCAAAGCGACGTCATCAATTTTCAACACGTTCTAACATCATTTGCTATTTTTCAATCATTTACCGATTTGTTTAGAGAGCTAAATGACCGTGAAATTGAAAATCACTATAAAATGAACTCTGAAAGTGTTGAAACTTGGCATGGCATCATCATTGCACCCACATAGCATGTGCAAAAGAGTAGAGAGGGTTACGACAAAAACTGGACACACTTCGTGTACAAACTGGACAATCTCTTTCGGAGTATCAGGGTTCCGGACGAGAACTCATCTGTTACACGCGCACTTCATTTTTAAAACTTATTTGAACTCCAGACTTTTTTTGCGTTCAGCATGCACCATTCAAAGCGATGTCATCAATTTTTCATCACGTTCAGACATCATTTGCTATTTCTAGTCATTTACCGGTTTGTTTAGAGAGCTAAATGACCATAAAATTGAAAATCACTACAAAATAAACTCTAAAAATGTTGAAACTTGGCATGGTATCATCATTTCACCCACATAGCATGTGCAAAAGAGTAGAGAGGATTACAACAAAAACTGGACGCATTTCGTGTACAAATTGGACAATCTCTTTCGGAGTATCGGGGTTTCAGAGGAGAATTCATCTGTTACACGGGCACTTCATTTTTTTAAACTTATTTGAACTCCAGACTTTTTTGCGTTCCGTATGCACCATTCAAAGCGACGTCATCAATTTTCAACACGTTCTGTCATCATTTGCTATTTTTCAGTCATTTACCGATTTGTTTAGAGAGCTAAATGACCGTGAAATTGAAAATCACTACAAGATGAACTCTGAAAATGTTGAAACTTGGCATGGTATCATCATTTCACGCACATAGCATGTGCAAAAGCGTAGAGAGGGGTACGGCAAAAACTGGACGCACTTCGTGTACAAACTGGACAATCTCTTTTGGAGTATCAGGGTTACGGATGAGAACTCATCTGTTACACGGGCACTTCATTTTTTTAAACTTATTTGAACTCCAGACTTTTTTGCATTCCTTATGCACCATTCAAAGCAAGACCATCAATTTTTAACACGTTCTGACATCATTTGCTATTTTTCAGTCATTTACCGATTTGTTTAGAGAGCTAAATGACCGTGAAATTGAAAATCACTACAAAATGAACTCCGAAAATGTTGAAACTTGGCATGGTATCATCATTTCACCCACATAGCATGTGCAAAAGAGTAGAGAGGGTTACGACAAAAACTGGACGCACTTTGTATACAAACTGGACAGTCTCTTTCGGAGTATCAGGGTTTCGGAGGAGAACTCATCTGTTACACGGGCACTTCATTTTTTAAACTTATTTGAACTCCAGACTTTTTTTGCATTCTGTATGCACCATTCAAAGCGACGTCATCAATTTTCAACACGTTCTGACATCATTTGCTATTTTTTTAGTCATTTACCTATTTGTTTATAGAGCTAAATGATCGTGAAATTGAAAATCACTACAAAATGAACTCTGAAAATGTTGAAAGTTGGCATGGTATCATCATTTCACCCACATAGCATGTGCAAAAGAGTAGAGAGGGTTACGGCAAAAACTGGACGCACTTCGTGTACAAACTGGACAATCTCTTTCGGAGCATCAGGGTTCCGGACGAGAACTCATCTGTTACACGGACACTTCATTTTTTAAATTATTTGAACTCCAGACTTTTTTTGCATTCCGTATGCACCATTCAAAGCGACCTCATCAATTTTCAACACGTTCTGATGTCATTTGCTATTTTTCAGTTATTTATTGATTTGTTTAAAGAGCTAAATGACCGTGAAATTGAAAATCACTACAAAATGAACTATGAAAATGTTCAAACTTGGCATGGTATCATCATTTCACCCACATAGCATGCACAAAAGAGTAGATAGGGTTACGGCAAAAACTGGACGCACTTCGTGTACAAACTGGACAATCTCTTTCGGAGTATCAGGGTTCCGGACGAGAACTCATCTGTTACACGAGCACTTCATTTTTTTAACTTATTTGAACTCCAGACTTTTTTTGCGTTTGGTATGCACCATTCAAAGCGACGTCATCAATTTTCTACACGTTCTAACATCATTTGCTATTTTTCAGTCATTTACTGATTTGTTTAGAGAGCTAAATAACCGTGAAATTGGAAATCACTACAAAATGAAATCTGAAAATGTTGAAACTTGGCATGGTATCATTATTTCACCCACATAGCATGTGCAAAAGAGTAGAGAGGGTTACGGCAAAAACTGGACAAACTTCGTGTACAAACTGGACAATCTCAGAAAAGAAAAACTATATAAAAAAACTACTCAGAAATAAATAGAAGAAAATAAATAAAGCAGAAAATAAAAAAACTATATAAAAAACTACTCAGAAACAAATAGAAAAAAATAAATAAAGCAGAAAAAACTATATTAAAAAACTACTCAGAAATAAATAGAAGAAAATAAATAAATCAGAAAAGAAAAAACCATATAAAAAAACTACTCAGAAAAAATAGAAAAAAAAATAAAGCAGAAAAGAAAAAACTATATGAAAAATTGTTGGGGCGCTGTCCAGTGGGCCTGCTAGGCCTTGGGCATGTAAATTCAGGTCCACAAGGGCCAACAGGCTCACAGGACAGCGCGCCATAGTTAAACCCAGAAGTCTGGTTTACAGAGGAGTTCGATAGAGCAGCCGCGGCTGGGTTTATAAACCAATGCGGCTGCCCTTCGCCCGGCGAGGTGGGACTAAACTTTACGCACTGCTGCGCACCCCTTTAGTACCGGTTTGTGGCTCCAACTGGTACTAAAGGCCACCTTTTAGTACCGGTTGGAGCCACAAAATGGTACTAAAGGGGGCCGCTTCCCACCACTTGGGCTGGCCAAAATTGGCCTTTAGTACTGGTTGGTGGCTCCAACCGGTACTAGAGGCCCCTCCTATATATATGGCGCTTGCGAAAAATTCAATTTCACCTCTGCATCTCCAACCTCTTCGCGACATTGCCGCAGCTCCCGTCCGCGCCGTCGCCCATCGCTGTCTCGCCTCGCCGCCCCCGCCGCCGCCCCATACGCCGGCCGCCGCCCGTCGTCGCCGTCCCCATCGTCGCCGTCCCCATACGCCGGCTGCCGCCCGTACGCCGCCGCCACGTACGCCGCCGCCGCCCGTACGCCCCCGCCCCCGCTCGTACACACACACAAACACAAACACAAACACATACACACACATGCACACACAAACATACACACACACACATTTTTTTCTTCTTATTTTCCGTTTTCTGTTTTTTAGATTAATGCATGTCAAATTGTTAATTAGATGATCGAATTAGATGAATTACCTACATAAGAATGTTAGATTAATGTCGAATGTTAGATGCATTAGATAGAAAAGTTAAATATTAATGTCAATTGTTAGATGAATTAGCAAGATATTAATGTCAATTGAATTAATAGAACTAGTTTATTTTTAGTAAATGCTTAGTTGAACTAGTTGAATTAATAGAACTAGTTTATTTTTAGTAAGAAAAATTTAGGTATATGAGATTTGATGATCTAATTAATATATTACTATATAGAACTAGCTACTTTTATATTTTAGTAAGAAAATTAATAAAACTGGTTTATTTTTAATAAATGCTTAGTTGAATTAACAGAACTAGTTTATTTAGTTGAATTAATAGAACTAGTAAGTGTTTAATGTTTCACCTATATGAACATATG
>NC_041392.1:515018368-515173183 GCF_002162155.2 Triticum dicoccoides | reverse complement strand
TGAACATATGTTAGATATTAACGTCAAATGTTAGATGAATTAGATAGAAACTATATGTTAGATATACATTTAATTTAGTTATATGAGATTTGATCATCTAATTAAAATTTTACTATATAGAACTAGCTACTTTATTTTTAGTAAGAAAATTAATAGAACTAGTTTAGTTGAATTAATTAGTTGAACTAGTTAGCTGAATTAGTTGATCTACTTTATTTAGGTATAATTTTAGTAAGTGCTTAGTTGAATTAATTAGTTGAACTAGTTGAATTAATAAAACTAGTTGAATTAGTTGAATTAAAAGAACTAATAAGTGTTTAATGTTTCACCTATGAACATAGAAATGTCATCTGACGACGAACACGATTTCATTATGTGCGAATACTGCGAAGACCAGCGCGGCCTGTGTGACAGAAATTTTCTAGTTGATGATAGGCGTTTCAGCATCAAGCTGGATGAGAACTTCGAAGTGGATACAGTAAGTCACAATGACAAGTCTTTTTTCGTAATTAAGCATGACTTATGCTTCATTTGCTTCAACTTATAATTTTAAATTTTCACTATTCTACTAGCGTATCCCCTGCCATGCAAGAATTTTTGTCTTGGATAAGATAGGTTTCCGTCCTAACAAAACTATGGAGGTAAAGAAAGTTTACTTGAAGACCGAGCATGGTTATATCTTCAACGTCAAATTATATAATGCAGACACATACACCTATTTTGAATGCAAAACTTGGCAAGCACTATGCAAGGCTTATATATTTGAGCCTGATATGGTTATCACCTTTGATATTTGTCCGGAAGATGATATTGAAGGTAATAGAGACATCTGGGCCGATGTGTAGACGCCTCCAGTTCTACCATTATGTGAGTTTCCCAACCATATTTATGTCTTCGATATTGTTTATTCAAAAATAGCTGACAACTAATCTCTATTGACAACTTATTTCCATTCAAGCAAACATGTCCGACGCTTGGTAGACAAGACCGTCCGCTGTCCCGGGGCTGAACTAAACTGCGAGGAGATAAGTCATTATCTTTCATGGCTTGAGGATCTTGATGCTGTCAAGAGAAATTATTTTCCTGAATTTGAAAATCTCAGTACTCAAAACGTGTGACCAATAGTGATCGTATTGAACCACTGTCACATCTATTTAGTAAAGATGGAAAGATTAATATTTTTACTATTTGTCCTCAGTGCATCTTTTGCATACATTATTTTTCAAGCTAAATTTCATTGCTAAGTAATGTTACTATACGATGTTCTTAAACATGAACTCCCGATGACAGTTGTGCCTCAGTGGATCGGTACTAAAGGTCGCATGTCAATGGTTAGCTTACGGCCAAGATATCCTACAATGCACATGAGTGCATTCAAGATTTCTAATAGCGAGGAATGCTTAATAGTGAAAGATTGGAGCAAAATTGTTAACGATCGCAGAGAAGTACTAGGGGCAGCAAACAGAAGTGCAACCCACGATTAGGAGACAGGTTCATCTGCATGCTCCAATATGATGAATTAGGAGAGATATACATGTTCTATGCTATTTTACCTGAGAGAGAGCAGCAGGAGTGATTATTAGCTAGTTCATGCTCTTAATTAGTACTTGTCCTCTCATGTCTATGTTCTTCGTCCTGCACTTAATTAATCTCAAAGAGTGATTTGCTTTTGTGGTGTTATGACTGCTTATAATATCATGACCATGTTGAACTCGATGATATATATGATTATTTTTAGCTAGCTAGTATACTGTTGTTGGTGATGATATATATGATGCAAGAGTTTTTATATTAATATGATGATGATGATGAGTTATTGTATCATTTATGAAAGAAACCACAGATTAGTTTCAACTACATGGATCCTAGCTAAGTGATCAAGTATATGCCATATCCATATTACCTTGATCACCTAATTAAGTGATCAAGTAATATGGATATGGCATATACTTGATCACTTAGCTAGGATCCACATGCATCCAGTCGAAACTAATCTGCGGTACTTTCACGTAATGATTTAACAACTCATTATAATGTAAAATAATCACTAAAATTAAATTTAAAACACAAAATTAAAGGAAAAATAAAAAATAAAACCAAACCCCCCAAACATTTAGTACCGGTTGGTGTTACCAACCGGTACTAATGGTCTACCCGCACCCAGGCCTGTCTCATGCCACGTGGTGGCACTTTAGCGCTGGTTCATGCCGAACCGGTACTAAAGGGGGGGGCTTTAGTCCCCACTCTTTAGGGCCGGTTATAGAACCGGTACTAAAGGCCCTTACGAACCGGCGCTAAAGCCCGATTCTGCACTAGTGTTTCTCAAGGAACACATTAGAATTTAACGGAACAACAGCACGGGCCATCTATCTACAACAACATAGACAAGCAAAATATTATCAGGTACTAAGTTCATGATAAATTTAAGTTCAATTAATCATATTACTTAAGAACTCCCACTTAGATAGACATCCCTCTAATCATCTAAGTGATTACGTGATCCAAATCAACTAAACCATAACCGACCATCTCATGAAATGGAGTAGTTTTTAATGGTGAACATCACTATGTTGATCATATCTACTATATGATTCATGCTCGACCTTTCGGTCTCAGTGTTCCGAGGCCATATCTGTATATGCTAGGCTCGTCAAGTTTAACCCGAGTATTCTGCGTGTGCAAAATTGGCTTGCACCCGTTGTATAAGAACGTTGAGCTTATCACACCCGATCATCACGTGGTGTCTCGGCACGACGATCTTTTGCTATGGTGCATACTCAGGGAGAACACTTGTACCTTGAAATTTTTAGTGAGAGATCATCTTATAATGCTACCGTCAATCAAAGCAGAATAAGATGCATCAAGGATAAACATCACATGCAATCAATATAAGTGATATGATATGGCCATCATCATCTTGTGCCTTTGATCTCCATCTCCAAAGCACCGTCATGATCACCATCGTCACCGGCGCGACACCTTGATCTCCATCGTAGCATTGTTGTCGTCTAGCCAACTATTGCTTTTACGACTATCGCTACCGCTTAGTGATAAAGTAAAGGAATTACATGGCGATTGCATTTCATACAATAAAGCGACAACCATATGGCTCCTGCCAGTTGCCGATAACTTTGTTACAAAACATGATCATCTCATACAATAAAATATAGCATCATGCTTTGACCATATCACATCACAACATGCCCTGCAAAAACAAGTTAGACGTCCTCTACTTTGTTGTTGCAAGTTTTACGTGGCTGCTACGGGCTGAGCAACAACCATTCTTACCTACGCATCAAAACCACAATGATAGTTCTTCAAGTTAGTGTTGTTTTAACCTTCAACAAGGACTGGGCGTAGTCACACTCGGTTTAATTAAAGTTGGAGAAACTGACACCTGCCAGCCACCTGTGTGCAAAGCACGTCGGCAGAACCAGTCTCGCGTAAGCGTACGCATAATGTCGGTCCGGGCCACTTCATCCAACAATACCGCCGAACCAAAGTATGACATGCTGGTAAGCAGTATGACTTGTATCGCCCACAACTCACTTGTGTTCTACTCACGCATATAACATCTACGCATAAACCTGGCTCGGATGCCACTGTTGGGGAACGTAGAAATTACAAAAAATTTCCCACGCACACGCAAGATCATGGTGATGCATAGCAACGAGAGGGGAGAGTGTCGTCTATGTACCCTTGTAGACCGTAAGCGGAAGCGTTATGACAACGCGGTTGATATAGTCATACGTCTTCACGATCAACCGATCCTCAGTACCGAATGTATGGCACCTCCGCGTTCAGCACACGTTCAGCTCGGTGACGTCCCACGAACTCACGATCCTGTAGAGCTTCCGGGAAGAGCTTCGTCAGCACGACGGCATGGTGACGGTGTTGATGAAGCTACCGACACAGGGCTTCGCCTAAGCACCGCTACTAATATGACCGAGGTGGATTATGGTGGAGAGGGGCACCGCACATGGCTAAAACATCAACGATCAATTGTTGTGTCTCCAAGGGGTGCCCCCTCCCCGTATATAAAGGAGTGGAGGAGGGGGAGGGGGCCGGCCTCCTATGGCGCACCCCATGAGGAGTCCCCCCTTCCAAGTAGGAGTAGGAGTAGGAGAGGAAGGGAGAGAAGAAGAGAAGGAAAGGCGAGCGCCGCCCCCTCCTTGTCCAATTCAGACTAGAGGAGGAGGGGGCACGCGGCTGCCCTGGCCTCCCCTCCTCTTCTCCCACTAAGGCCCATTAGGCCCAATATAATCCGAGGGGGGGGTCCGATAACCCCCCGGTACTCCAGTATATGTCTGAAACCTCCCGAAACACTTCCAGTGTCCGAACATAGTCATCCAATATATCGATATTTACGTCTCGGCCATTTCTAGACTCCTCGTCATGTCCGTGATCATATCCGGGACTCTGAACTACCTTCAGTACATCAAAACACAAAAACTCATAATACTGATCGTCACAGAACTTTAAGCGTGCGGACCCTACGGGTTCGAGAGCTATGTAGACATGACCGAGACACGTCTTCGGTCAATAACCAAGAGGGAACCTGGATGCTCATATTGGTTCCTACATATTCTACGAAGATCTTTATCGGTCAAACCGCATAACAACATACGTTGTTCCCTTTGTCATCGGTATGTTACTTGCCCGAGATTCGATCGTCGGTATCTCAATACCTAGTTCAATCTCGTTACTGGCAAGTTTCTTTACTCGTTCCGTAATGCATCATCCCGTAACTTAATCATTAGTCACATTGCTTGCAAGGCTTATAGTGATGTGCATTACCGAGAGGGCCCAGAGATACCTCTCCAACAATCGGAGTGACGAATCCTATTCTCGATCTATGCCAACTCAACGAACACCATCGGAGACTCTTGTAGAGCACCTTTATAATCACCCAGTTACGTTGTGATGTTTTTAGCACACAAAATGTTCTTCCGGTTATCGGGAGTTGCATAATCTCATAGTCATAGGAACATGTATAAGTCATGAAGAAAGCAATAGCAGTAAACTAAACGATCAAGTGCTAAGCTAACAGAATGAGTCATGTCAAGCACATCATTCTCCTAATGATGTGATCCCGTTAATCAAATGACAACTCATGTCCATGGCTAGGAAATTCAACCATCTTTGATCAACGAGCTAGTCAAGTAGAGGCATACTAGTGACACTATGTTTGTCTATGTATTCACACATGTATTATGTTTTCGGTTAATACAATTCTAGCATGAATAATAAACATTTATCATGATATGAGGAAATAAATAATAACTTTAATATTGCCTCTAGGGCATATTTCCTTCAAAAAACTACGGTGCAACTAGATAAAAACTACGGTGCTACTAGATAAAAACTACTCCAAGTCGTCGTCATCATTCTCGCCGGTGTTGTCCGAGGTAGGGAGCCACGTGTCTTCCCAACGAGGATCGTCTGAGTCGAAGAACGACTCCCCACCTACGTTAACAAGATCACACTACACCTCCGCGAGTGCCTTCTACGCACGCCTGTCCGCTTGCTCCGCGCGGCGCCTTGCCGTCCTCTCCTCCCAGAAGGCGTTCTCGTCGGCGACGTCCTGCGGGTAGCGCCGGTGTCACTCCGCCATGGCTCGCTCATCCTCCTCGATGATGAGATGGCGGCGCTGCCGCCGACGGTGTTCCTCACGGTCCTAGTCTGGTATCAGACGAGGTGGAGGGGCGACGAACTACGCCTGCTCGTGCGTGAAGACGTCGTGGAAGTTCATCTGCGTGCGAGGCCTCTGGAGACATCACGCCACCGTGTTGTACGGGCGGGCGGCCTCGTGCATGGTCTCGAGCGTGCCGAGGACGAGGCGGAAGTTGCCGGACCGAATCTCTGCGTAGAAGGCGCCGGAGGGGCGTTGGCGGACGCCGCGGTAGCCTGAGGATCCTCGGTGACGCAGCAACATGGTGGCACGGTGGTGGCGCATCGGTGGAGGGGCGCTGAAGCGGCGAGGAAGTGGGGGAGAGCGCTCGTGATAGTGTGGATAGCCGCGTGGCGAGCGCCTCAATTTATAGGCGCGCCAAATCTAGTGCGTGACCGCCAGCTTTCTCCCGCACGTGCTAGTTTCCCGCCTCCTCTGGAGCGCGCGAAAACTTCCCGTGCGCGCTAAATGTGCAGTTTACCACACGTGCATCTTTGGCCGCCGTTGTTGGAGATGCTCTAAGCTAGGCATAAGTAGGATAATACCAATACTAGGCATAAGTTTAAAAAGTAGGGCATCCCATGCCCTTGCTGGACCCTAGGGTGCTGCTCCCTGGGCAAGGACATGTTCACAGCAAAAGATAAGTTCAAACTTAACCTAAATTACTTCATTTCAGAGTTTCAGACTTAACAGATGAACTATAGGGCCTGAGTGATGCCGCTGACCAAGCTGTGCGTGGAGCGCCGGACCGTGCAGATGTTGGAGTTGTTGGCATTGAAGATCTGCACCTTCAGCCCCAGGATGGAGAGCTTGAAGACTACAAGGTCACCAGGGACGATCTTGTGCCGGCATCAGAAGTACTCCCTGTCGCGCCCCAGCACCATGTGCCCCTTGAACATCTACACCTGGACCCGGAACTCGCACCACTTGTTGCTGAGAGGCTGACAACGTGAGGAGGGCCGCTGACCAGCCATTGCTTCATCACCAACCTGAATTTACGAGGGATGATGATCATGGTGATGTCCTCCTGGTCACTGATCTACACGTAAAACCTGATATGTTCCCGTGCACCCTCCTCGTGGCCGGTCCTCGGCCTCCTGCCAACGCCCAGTGGCATCCTCATGTAGTCCACCCTGCCAGGGAGCACCACTGTAACACCCACAATGCGGCTATAACTCCCATGTGTCGGGGCACGACTTAGAGGCATAGCCGCATGGTAGGCTTGTCGCAAGAGGGGTGATCTTCACACATCCCATGTACTGAATAAGAAAGGGATAAAGAGTTGGCTTACAATCGCCACTTCACACAATACATAAATAATTCATACATCATCCAAATACATTCAAAGGTCCGACTACGGAACCAAAATAAAGGAAGACAACCCCAAATGCTAGATCCCCGATCGTTCCAACTGGGCTCCACTACTGATCATCAGGAAACGAAACGTAGTAATGACCCGAATCCTCGCCGAACTCCCACTTGAGTTCGGTAGCATCACCTGCACTGGTATCCTCGGCACCTGCAACTGTTTGGAAGTATCCGTGACTCACGAGGTCTCAGCAATCTCACACCCGCGAGATCAAGACTATTTAAGCTTATGGGTAGGAGAAGGCAGTGAGGTGGAGCTACAGCAAGCACTAAGCATATATGGTGGCTAACATACACAAATGAGAGCGAGAAGAGAATCAACACAACGGTCGAGAAGCTAGAAGTGATCAAGAAGTGATCCTGAAACTACTTACGTTCAAGCATAACACAAGGCCGTGTTCACTTCCCGGACTCCACCGAAAAGAGACCATCACGGCTACACACGCGGTTGATTCATTTTAATTAAGTTAAGTGTCAAGTTCTCTACAACCGTATTAACAAATTCCCATCTGCCACATAACCGCGGGCATGGCTCTCGAAAGTTTATACCCTGCAGGGGTGTCCCAACTTAGCCCATCACAAGCTCTCACGGTCAACGAATGATATTCCTTCTCCCGGGAAGGCCCGATCAGTCTCGGAATCCCGGTTACAAGACATTTCGACAATGGTAAAACAAGACCAGCAAAGCCACCCGATGTGCCGACATGTCCCAATAGGAGTCGCACGTATCTTGTTCTCAGGGCACACCAGATAGGTCAAGCTACGAGTAAAACCAGCCCTCAAGTTGCCCCGAGGTGGCCCCGCAGGTTGCCTATTTCCGACCAACACTCAGAGGAGCACTGGCCCGGGAGGGTTTAAAATAAAGATGACCCTTGAGTCTGCAGAACCCAAGGGAAAGGTATATGGTGGTAGGTAGGCAAATGGTAAAATCAAGGTTGGGCCTTGCTGCAGGAGTTTTATTCAAGGCAAACTGTCAAAGGGTTCCCATAACACCCAACCGCGTAAGGAACGCAAAATCAAGGAACATAACACCAGTATGACGGAAACTAGGGCGGCAAGAGTGGAACAAAACACCAGGCATAAGGCCGATCCTTCCACCCTTTACCAAGTATATAGATGCATTAGAGCAAATAAGAGATAATAATGATATCCCAACAATATCCATGTTCCAACATGGAACAAACTTCAACTTCACCCGCAACGAGCAACGCTATAAGAGGGGCTGAGCAAAAGCGGTAACATAGCCAAACAACGGTTTGCTAGGAAGGTGAGTTAGGGGCTTGACATGGCAATATGAGAGGCATGATATATCAAGTGGTAGGTAGTGCGACATAGCGATAGAACGAACAACTAGCAAGCAAAGATAGAAGTGATTTCGAGGGTATGGTCATCTTGCCTACAAAGTTCTCAGAGTTGTAGAAAGCTTGATCCTTGTAAGCGTACTCAATAGGTTCCTCGTTCACGTACTCGTCTCCCGGCTATACCCAAGGCAAGAACACAATTAATGGAACAAGAATCAATCATGGTGCAATGCACAAGCAACATGATGCAAAACATTACATGATATGCAGGACATGATATACAATGCATATGCGTGCTCCGGAAGGGAAATAATGATCAAGGCATCAACTTGGCAAACCAAGTATGCCGCTGGAAAGATGAGATGATTTCGGTTGAAATCGATATAAAGATCACCAGAAACGGATGCACGATTTGCAAATGGCAAGCGAAACAAGATTGATGTTATACTGCGATTAACAACATGATGGCACTTCGAATGCAACAAGAAACTAAGCTACTGCACTCCAACATAGCAACAAAGCATATGGCAGTGATGTACAAGAGATGGTTGAAAAAACATGAACACTGAGCTATGGCTAAATCACACTAGAACGGGTTCAAACAAGCATGGCACAAGTGCAAAAGATATCAGCTTCACGGACTTGGTGAAAATACTAACATGTCAAAAATAACATCAGGAAGCAATGTTTGCAGCAAGCAAACAACATGCTAAAGGAACATATCATAGCAAACGAAGGCACAACATGACACTACGAAATGCATAGAACAAAAGTCCTATACTGAACATGAGCAAAAAAGGCACAGAAGGTATGATGGCACCCATGTAAACATAACAAGTTTTATTATCAGTTTCAGACTTAGCAGAAAAACAGAGCATGGCATAAACATATTTATGATAGCAACTTTGCGAGCTCATGCCACTCACCACAAAGCATCAAATGACAACATAAGCATACCAATAGCAAGATGACATGTTCATTAGGCTAACCATGGCAAGAGAAAGTTAGTAAGATGCATGGATCACTAGCAACAACCATGGCAATATTGATTAACATGTTAACATTCTGCCAGGAATATTTTTATAGCAAAAGTAGAACAATAAAAAGACATGCTAGAGCACTCCATATTTGCAAAAAGGGGCTTCAATGGATAGAGCATAACCACATGTTCAAAACATCCTCACTGAAGTATCCCAAAATAGGCATGGATCTCAATGTAGCATCAAGTTTACATGGCATCAAAATAACAACAGGAAAAGGACTTAGCAAAATCCTAAGTCCCTGAAAACAACAACATCACGGAGCCTAGTTTGCATGCTTGTTCTAGTCACCACATAGATCACAAAAATACAAGACTTGTACGTCTATAAATATGGCATGTTGTAGTTCAAAACACATGTAGACCTCATGCTCATATGATGCACACATCAAATGCAACAAAAATGACAAATCACCATGATCTGATAAGTACCAGCAGCTAAAATTTTATAGCACTCTTGCATCAATGAAAAAGGCATCATAATGAACAGTAAGATGCATGGAAATGCTTCTAACATGAAGATCTCAACGAGGCGAACATTTCAACATGTCATATGCATGATTTGGAGCCACGGTCACCGAGATACAACATGATGAACATGCCATGAAAATTACAAGGATCTCCGGGACAGTCAAATTTCACCTCGCAAAAAGTCAACCTGGGACGAGATGGAGCGGGACAGAGGGATCCGGGTTGCGGGACGGCGTTTGGTTGACGGGGGTGGTGGAACTCATCCCTATTCGGGGGGACCTCGCCTATGTTGGCCGGGGAGGTGGCCGGAGAGGAGGAAGGTGGCCGGGCGGAGCGCTGCCGGGGTTGGGACGACGAACTCCGGCCGGATCTGGTGCGGCGGCGGTGGAGGACGGAGGGTGGCGGCGGCGGTGATGCGTGGTGGCGGCGGCGGGCGAGAGGAGGCGGCGCGTACGGGCGGCGGAGACGACGGGCTCAACGGGGGCCCGAAGCGGGCCGAGTGGGCCTGTGCGGCGGGCGACGGCATCCTGCCACGTGGCGGGTTTTGGTTGGACGGGGCGTGGCGGAGGACGCATCCGGCGCCCTCCGGATGTGTCCGACGCGGAGAGAGGAGCGGGGCTAGGGTTTGGACCCGGATTTTCGGGGAGGGGCATATATTTATAGGTAGAGAGAGTTTGGAGTGCCCAAATTAGGTGCGGTTTTCGCCCACACGATCGTGATCCGACGACGGAGGACATGGAGGTGGTTTAGCTGGGTTATTGGGCTGTTTTGGATGGGTGTTGGGCTGCAACACGCAAGGGGCTTTTGCGGTTACCCGGTTAACCGTTCGGGCATCAAACGACCTCCAAATGGAACGAAATTTGACAGGCGGTCTACCAGTGGTGTACCAAGGCCACTTGACAAATCTCAGCTCATTCCGAGAATGTTTTTCTCCCGCTCATGAAAAGAGACAAGAGGGGTGCACCGATGCATGTGGGAGTGTCGGATTGTGAAACGGACAACGGGGAAAAGGTTCGGACGCATGAGACGAACACTTATGCAAATGCGATGCACATGATGACATGATATGAAATGCATGACATGAACAAAATGCAAAAACGAAAGACAAAATCCAACCATGAAGGGAATCTCATAACTTAAATCCGAAAATAGCAAGAGTCGGAGTTACAAATATGGCAAGTTACATCCGGGGTGTTACAACACTCCACCACTACGAGAGGATCTCGTCCCGAGATCTAGGACTGAAAGAACTCTGAATATTCAGAATGGAGGTGATCCTCGCGCTCCCAGGTGGCTTCTCGGTCGGAATGGTGTGACCACTTCACTTTCAGGAATTTGATAGACTTTTTGCGAGTCTTGCGTTCGGTTTCTTCAAGAATAGCAACAGGATGCTCATGATAAGACAAATCTTCTTGGAGATCAATCTCTTCGAAGTTGATAGTGCGCTCAGGAGTCTTGAAGCACTTGCGAAGCTGTGACACATGAAACACATCGTGCACGTTTGCGAAGTTGGACAGAAGCTCAAGTTGATAGGCGAGATCGCCTCTTTTGCCAATGCTCTTGAAAGGACCCAAGTATCTAGGGGAAAGCTTCCCTTTGATACCAAAGTGACGAGTGCCTTTCATTTGCGAGACACGGCGGTAGACATGGTCTCCGATCTCGAAAGCCAAGTCATGGTGCTTGCTATCATAGTAAAACTTCTGGCGCAATTGAGCGGCTTCGAGATTTTCATGGATAACTTTACACATTTCTTCAACTTCTGTGATTAAGTCATTGCCAAGAAGTTGGCGTTCACCAGTCTCTGACCAATTGAGAGGAGTACATCACTTACTACCATAGAGAATTTCGAATGGGGCCTTGCCCAAACTCGCTTGGAAGCTGTTGATGTAGGAGAACTCGGCATATGGAAGACAATCTTCCCACTTCATACTGAAGGAAATGACACAATCCCTGAGTATATCTTCAAAGATTTGATTGACTCGCTCAACTTGGCCACTAGTTTGAGGATGGAAAGCTGTGCTGAAGCGAATGTTTGTGCCCATAGCCATCTGGAAGGAGTCCCAGAACTTGGAGGTGAAAATGCTTCCGTGGTCTGAAGAGATCAGTTGTGGAATCTCATGCAAAGAGACAATCCTGGAGGTGTATAGCTCTGCCAACTGAGCTGTTGTGATAGATTCTTTGATTGGAAGGAAATGAGCCACTTTTGTAAGCTTGTCGATGACAACGAAGATAGCATCATTCCCACGCTTGGACTTGGGAAATCCAGTCACGAAGTCCATTTCAATATGGTCAAACTTCCATTCTGGAATAGCAAGAGGTTGGAGGAGACCAGCTGGTCGTTGGTGTTCTGCTTTCACCCTTCGACAGACATCACATTCATTCACGAATTGAGCAATTTCTGACTTCATTCGAGTCCACCAATACGACTGCTTGAGGTCATGGTACATCTTAGTACTTCCAGGATGAATGGATAGAAGGGAATTGTGCGCCTCGTTCATAATGATTTTCCTTAGATCACCTTTTGGAACCACAATCCGGTCCTCGAAGAATAGAGTGTATTTGTCATCAATGCGATAGCACTTGTATTTGGGTTGGCTCTTGGCAATCCCTTGTTTCACCTTCTTCACCATGGTATCCAGGAGTTGTGCCTCACGAATTTGATCTTCCAAAGTAGGAGAGACTTGGAGGTTGGCAAGAAAGCCTTGAGGAACAACTTGGAGATTCAGTTTGCGGAAAGCTTCATGAAGGTCCGGTTGGAAGGGCTTGAGAATTAAGCTATTGCAGTAAGCCTTCCTACTCAAAGCATCTGCAATGACATTGGCCTCGCCCGGAGTATATTCAATAATCGAATTGTATTCTTGAATCATTTCGACCCATCGAGTCTGTCTGAGGTTGAGGTTGAGGTTGGGTTGAGTGAAGATGTACTTGAGGCTCTTATGATATGTGAAGATGTCCACTTTCCTTCCGAACAAGAGATGTCTCCACGTTAATAATGCATGAACAACTGCCGCCAACTCAAGGTCGTGAGTGGGGTAGTTCCTTTCGTTGGGCTTCAACTGACGAGAGGTATAAGCCACAACTTTCTTCTCTTGCATTAACACAACACCGAGACCTTGTAATGAGGCATCACAGAAAACTTCAAATGGCTTGGATTCGTCAGGAGGAGTTAAGATAGGAGTTGTGACTAACTTCTCTTTGAGGGTGTTGAAAGCAACGTCACACTCAGGTGTCCATACATACTTGACATGCTTCTGGAGGAGGATGGAAAGAGGCTTTGCAATCTTAGAGAAATTCTCAATGAATCTTTGACAATAGCTTTCAAGCCCAGGAAAACTGCGAAGCTGCTTGACATTCTGAGGAGGTTCCCAATTCACAATTGCAGACACCTTCTCGGGATTAACAGAGATGCCCTTGGCGGAGATGATATGACCAAGGTAAAGAACTTCGTCAAGCCAGAAATCACACGTGGAAAACTTCGCATAGAATTGATGCTCTATGAGTTTGTCAAGCACCAATCTCAAATGCTTGGCATGATCCTCCTTATTCTTGGAAAAGACCAAGATATCATCGAGATACACCAGGACGAAATCTTTTGTGTAGGGGTTGAAGATGAAGTTCATCATGCGAGAGAACGTTGGAGGGGCATTGACAAGGCCAAAAGACATGACAGTATA
Source organism: Triticum dicoccoides (assembly GCF_002162155.2). Taxonomy (NCBI): domain Eukaryota; kingdom Viridiplantae; phylum Streptophyta; class Magnoliopsida; order Poales; family Poaceae; genus Triticum; species Triticum dicoccoides. The sequence continues at coordinate 515,159,659 of NC_041392.1, read as the reverse complement.
TTCATAAGAACCATAGCTTGTACTGAATGCTGTCTTGGGGATATCTTGTTCACGAATGTGAATCTAATGATAACCCATACAGAGGTTAAGCTTGGAGAATACTTTGGCACCTTGAATTTGCTCGAATAGCTCATTGATGTTGTGTTGGGAATATAACTTTCAGGTATGACCCGCCCAGGAGGGGCCGGGTCAACCCTAATGGCGAATTGTTAAGAGAGGCCCAGTAATATTCAAGGCGATAATTTATTAAGAATTAGAGAAGGCCTAAGCCCAGAGGCGGCTTAAGGCCCAATATTGTAAACCGCCATATGTAAAAGAAAGACTTGTAAAGAAAGGCATATAAAAGAAGTCACCGAGCCGGACACGTTTTATGAGCCGGCCGGGACTCTGTAGGCCGCCAGGCATCAACTAATACGTCTTCGTCGTATCTGCTTTTCCAAACACTTTTGCCCTTGTTTTGGACTCTAACTTGCATGATTTGAATGGAACTAACCCGGACTGATGCTGTTTTCAGCAGAATTGCCATGGTGTTATTTATGTGCAGAAACAAAAGTTCTCGGAATGACCTGAAACTTCACGGAATGTCTATTTGGAAATAATAAAAAATCCTTGCAAAAGATGAAGACCAGGGGGCCCACACCCTAGCCACGAGGGTGGGGGGCGCGCCCCCTACCTCGTGGCCCCCCTGGAGCTCCTCCGACCTCAACTCCAACTCTATATATTTGCTTTCGGGGAGAAAAAATTAGAGAGAAGGATTCATCGCGTTTTACGATACGGAGCCACCGCCAAGCCCTAAAACCTCTCAGGAGGGCTGATCTGGAGTCCGTTCGGGGCTTCGGAGAGGGGAATCCATCCCCATCGTCATCATCAACCATCCTCCATCACCAATTTCATAATGTTCACCACCGTGCGTGAGTAATTCCATCATAGGCTTGCTGGACGATGATGGGTTGGATGAGATTTATCATGTAATCGAGTTAGTTTTGTTAGGGTTTGATCCCTAGTATCCACTATGTTTTGAGATTGATGTCACTATGACTTTGCTATGCTTAATGCTTGTCACTAGGGCCCGAGTGCCATGATTTCAGATCTGAACCTATTATGTTTTCATCAATATATGAGAGTTCTTGATCCTATCTTGCAAGTCTATAGTCACCTATTATGTGTTATGATCCGTTAACCCCGAAGTGACAATAATCGGGATACTTACCGGTGATGACCATAGTTTGAGGAGTTCATGTATTCACTATGTGTTAATGCTTTGGTCCGGTACTCTATTAAAAGGAGGCCTTAATATCCCTTAGTTTCCATTAGGACCCCGCTGCCGCGGGAGGGTAGGACAAAAGATGTCATGCAAGTTCTTTTCCATAAGCATGTATGACTATATTCGGAATACATGCCTACATTACATTGATGAATTGGAGCTAGTTCTGTGTCACCCTAGGTTATGACTGTTACATGATGAACCGCATCCAGCATAATTCTCTATCACCGGTCCATTGCCTACGAGCTTTCCATATATTGTTCTTCGCTTATTTACTTTTCAGTTGCTATTGCTATCATCACTACAAAATACCAAAAACATTACTTTTGCTACCGTTACCTTTTACCATCGTTACCACCACTATCATATTACTTTGATACTAAACACTTTGCTGCAGATATTAAGTTTCCAGGTGTGGTTGAATTGACAACTCAGCTGCTAATACTTGAGAATATTCTTTGGCTCCCCTTGTGTCGAATCAATAAATTTGGGCTGAATACTTTACCCTCGAAAACTATTGTGATCCCCTATACTTGTGGGTTATCAAGACTATTTTCTGGCGCCGTTGTCGGGGAGCACAACTCTATTATTTGAGTCACTTGGGATTTATATCCACTTATCATTATGAAGAACTTGAGAGATTCAAAAACCAAGATTTATCCCTCAACTATGAGGGGAGGCAAGGAACTGCCATCTAGCTCTGCACTTGATTCACCTTCTGTTTTGAGTAAGCTTGCGACACCTAAACTTGCTTCTGCTATTCGTTCTGATATATCGCATGTTATTGATGATGCCACTTCTGGTATGCATGATACTTATGATGAAACTACTTCTATGCTTGATACTACTGTGCCACTTGGTGAATTTCTTGATGAACAACTTGCTAGGGTTAGAGAGAATGAAATTATTGAAACTGATAACATTGATGAAAGTGATGATGAAGACTCTCCCCCTAATGAATATGAATCACCTGTTATTCCTGAGGGTTATGTTTTTGAAAAAGAAGCTGCTTTAGCTATTTTAGCTTGCAAAGATAGATACGAGCTCAAGAGGTTATTAGCTAAATGGAAGCAACAATCTCTTAATGCTAGAATGAAACCTGACCCTGCTTTTGCTACTTCACCTATCTGTGTTACTGATAAGGATTAGGAATTCTTTGTTGATCCTGATATAATTACTTTGGTTGAATCTGATCCTTTTCATGGCTATGAATCTGAAACTGTTGTGGCACGTCTTATTAAATTAAATGATATAGCCACCCTGTTCACTAATGATGAGAAATCTTGCTACTTTTATATCCTTAAAATATTTCCGTTCTCATTAAAGGGTGATGCTAAGATATGGTTTAATTCTCTTGATCATGGTTGTGTGTGTAGTCCCCAGGACATGATTTATTACTTCTCTGCTAAATATTTCCCTGCTCATAAGAAACAAGCTGCTTTGAGGGACATATATAATTTTGTGCAAATTGAAGAAGAGAGTCTCCCACAAGCTTGGGAGGCTTCTCAAGTTACTTAATGCTTTGCCTGATCATCCTCTTAAGAAAAATGAAATGCTTGATATCTTTTATAATGGACTAATTGATGCTTCCAGAGATTACCTGGATAGTTGTGCTGGTTCTATTTTCAGGGAAAGAACACCGGATGATGCTGAAATTCTATTGAATAATATGTTGACAAATGAAAATAATCGGACACTTCCTGAGCCTATTCCTAAACCAACTCCGAAGAAGAGAGGTGTTCTATTTCTCAGTCCTGAAGATATGCAAGAGGCAAAGAAATCTATGAAAGAAAAAGGTATTAAAGCTGAAGATGTTAAGAATTTACCTCCTATTGAAGAAATACATGGTCTTAATTTACCGCCTATTGAAGAAACATACGATCTTAATCCATTACCTATTGAAGAAATACATGGTCTTGATAACCCGACACAGGTAGTAAAGGTAAATTCTCTCTATAGATATGATAAAGCTGAAATCCCATTTACTAAGTTTTCTAGCCCATGCTTAGATGAGTTTGATAATTTTATGGTGAAGCAAGAAGATTTTAATGCTTTTTTGGTAGGCAATTGAAATACAATTCAAATATGCTTGAACACTTGGGTGATTATATGGCTAATGTCAAAGGTGAACTTAAACTTATTAGTAAACATGCTTCTATGGTTACCACTCAAGTAGAACAAGTACTTAAGGCTCAAAATGATTTGCTCAATGAATTGAATAGTAAGAATAATGATTATGATGTTAGAGTGGCTACTAGAACTGGTAGAATGACTCAGGAACCTCTGTATCCTGAAGGCCACCCTAAGAGAATTGAGCAAGATTTTCAGAAAAATAATATAGATGCACATAGTCCTTCTAAAAGGAAGAAAAGAAAAATGATAGGACTTTGCATGCTTCTAGTGAACCTATTGCGGAAACACCTGAGAATCCAAATGATATTTCTATTTCTGATGCTGAAACACAATCTAGTAATGAACCTGAAACTAGTGATAATGTCAATGATAATGTTCATGATGATGCTCAACCTAGTAATGATAATGATATAGAAATTGAACCTGCTGTTGATCTTGAAAACCCACAATCAAAGAATCAACGTTATGATAAGAGAGACTTTGTTGCTAGGAAACATGGTAAAGAAAGAGACCCATGCCTTTTCCTCCCAAACCATCCAAGAAAAAGGATGATGAGGATTTTGTGCGCTTTGCTGAAATGATTAGACCTATCTTTTTGCGTATGCGATTAACAGATATGCTCAAAATGAATCCTTATGCTATATATGAAAGAAATTGTCACTAATAAAAGAAAGATACTGGAAGCTGAAATTTCCACCATGCTTGCTAATTATACTTTTAAGGGTGGAATACCAAAGAAACTTGGAGATCCAGGAGTACCCACTATACCATGCTCCATTAAAAGAAACTATGTTAAAACTGCTTTATGTGATCTTGGAGCCGGTGTTAGTGTTATGCCTCTCTCTTTATATCGTAGACTTGATTTGAATAAGTTGACACCTACTGAAATATCTTTGCAAATGGCTGATAAATCAACTGCTATACCTGTCGGTATTTGTGAGGATGTGCCTATTTTAGTTGCAAACGTTACTATTTAAACGGACTTTGTTATTCTTGATATTCCCAAGGACGATAGTATGTCTATTATTCTTAGAAGACCCTTTTCGAATATTGCAGGGGCTGTTATTGATTGCACTAAAGGCAATGACACTTTTCATGTTAATGGTAATGAGCATACGGTACACTTTCCGAGGAAACAACCTCAAGTTCATAGTATCAACTCTATTGGAAAAATTCCATCGATTATATTTGGAGGTTTTGAATTTCCTCTTCCTCCTGTCAAGAAGAAATACAATATTCTTATTGTTGGGGATGTGCATATCCCCGTTGAGGTAACATAGTGTTATTCAAAATTTCTCCGGTTCCATGTTATTCGGAATGAGTTTGTTAACATGACCTGATCAACCTTGTTAGTGGATTCCTTTTGATGAGCATGAGATGGATGAAACTAGAAGGCACAACCTTTTGTACCCTCTCTCTACTTTTTGTTATTTAGTTAAAATAAAGTAAAAATAGTATTTTCTGTCTGTTATTTGAATTATCCGTGCAATGTAAAAATACCCCAAAAATAAAAGTTCTCCAAATGCCCTGAAATTTAAATATGTTTTTTCTGAAATATTTGAGAATATTTGGCACTGAGAACACAACACGGGGGGCATCCACCTGGCCACGAGGGTGGAGGGCGCGCCCTACCCCCCTGGGCGCGCCCCCTACCTCGTGGTCCCACAGTGGCCCCCCTCCACTTATTCCCGCACCCACACACTCCTTCTTCCTCCCGCAAACACGATTATCCAGTTCAAACCGGAGTCCAAGCTCATTTTGTTGCCATTTTCGATCTCCTTGCTCAAAGCACCTCTCTCAAAACTACTTGGGGAGATTGTTCCTTAGTATGTGACTCCTCCATTGGTCCAATTAGTTTTTTTTTCTAGTGCTCTATTCATTGCAAATTTTTGCTGCTTAGGTGACCCTGTTCTTGAGCTTGCATGTCAAATTTATATGGTTCCAAGTAGTTCTAATGCATGATATATGCTCTAGGAACTTGTAGGAGTAGTTGCTATCAATTTTGTTGAGTTTGGTTTACTTTTATTTTGAAGTTACTAAAAATTTCAGAATTTTTTAGAAAATAATGAAGAGATTTTTGAGGGGCTCATCGAGCCGAAGCTCGAAGGAAAAGAAAAATGAAAAAGCATAGAGGTCCAAATATAATCTGCCTCGCACTGTGGAGGTTCGGCCATGTGAATGGCCTTCCAATGATTTTTTAAGAGCAGCCGGGATTTATGATGATTTTTATGAATTGGCTGAGAATGCAGGCCTCACCGCCTTCCTCCACGACCGACGCGAATAGTATCTCTTACTCACCAATATCTTTGTGCAAAACTTTCATTTCCATGCTAGGAGCTCACCACCTACGGTGGAGTTTTATTTATATGATGAGCATAAGGAGATGTCACTTTATGATTTTTGTCAGGTTTGTTTGATCCCTTTCGAGGGCACAATAGAGGAACCACATCGCGGCGATGTGGATGGGTTTATTGATACCATTACTGTAGGGGAAACGAGGAAGGTTTCCGATGCACGAATCACTAGCATACATTTTCATGTTTTACGCTACTTTGCAATATTTGCTAGTCGTTGCTTAATTGGTCGCGAAAACTGTGGAAACCTTAGTGTTCCTGATATTATTATTTTGTTCCATGGTTTATTCTATGATAACTCTGTTAGTATGGGCGGTATTATTGCTAAACGGTTAAGTCTGAACCGTACAAAGGGCCCCATCTTTGGAGGCATCTATGCTTCACGCCTAGCTGCACATTTTAACATACCCATTAGGCACTATGAAAAAGAAGAAAAAATGCTGCCCACTATTTATTTAGATTATAAGAGTATAGTAGCGCATGATTTTATTATAAAGAATAGGGAAGGGAGCTTAAATACAAATTGTTTTTTGATAAACATCATCCTGAGACTATTACCCTGCCTGCTCCTTCCTTGTTTGATTTATCTGCAGGCAAGTACCTTGTTTCGCTAGAGGCCATTCACGCCTACACTACGGGAAATAGGAGATTTGCCGTCAGTATTTTCTTTGCCGTCAGCATTTCGTCGGGGCAGACAGCAAAGAACGGGTTTGCCGGCATCAGCAGACGTCAAAGAAAAAGTAACGGCAAAATAGACTTTGCCGTTTGTAAAAAATATACAGACGGCAAAGAGCTCACTTTGCCGTCTGCGGAAAAAAATACAGATGGCTAAAAATCTTTGCCGTCTGCCTTTTGTGTTACAGACAGCAAAAAGCTCATTTTGCTGTCTGTAATATAAAACGCAGACGGCAAAAATCTTTGCCGTATGCGTTTTATATTACAGACAGCAAAGTGAGCTCTTTACCGTCTGTAATACGAAAGGCAGACAGCAAAGAGAAAGCACAACACGCAGATCGATCATGCGGATCGATGACATGGCAGCATCTTAACGCACTCAACTCACCCTCACGTGCCCCACGCCCAACCCACCTCGCATCCCACGCCCACCACACATCACGCAGCCAACGACCCCACCCACCAACCCATCACCTGTCCAGCGCACTCAACCACAATCTCACTCCAGATCGAGAAGCGTCGTGCCCGAGCGCATGCCGGAGTAGCCATCGCCCCGGCCACCACATGACCCTGCCGTCCCTCACCTCCCCCTCTCTTTCTCCACGCATGGAACCGCTAGCGTCGGCGTCAAGCAGCACCATCGCCACCAGATCTGTCCTCATCCGGCCACATCTTCGTCGCGCCGTCCATCCCCGGCCTCCCTCGCGTGCCTCCCAGCTGCGTCGGTGCTTGTCGGCCGCCGCAACCTTCTGCATCGTCCTGCTTCTACGCCTCCTTCTCTCCCTCCGGCCGGCAGGGCGGCTTGTTCTCTCCCTCTCTTCCAGCGATTCCTTCTCTCCCTCCGGCGGACAAGGCGGGCAGGGCGGCTCCTTCTCTCCCTCTCTGCCAGCTATTCCTTCTCTCCCTCCAGCGGACAGGGCGTAGGATGCGAGGTGGATTGGGCATGGGGCACGTCGCAGCATCTTAACCCACCGGGCAGGGCGGCTCCTTCTCTGCCAGCGACTCCTTCTCTTCCTCCGGCGGGCAGGGCGGCCGGTGGCTCCTTCTTCTCCCCCTCCGGTGCCTCCTCCCTTCCTCATTTCCTTCATTACCTCCAGCGGTTGGCATTGTTTCCTTCTCACTCCAGCGGCAGCTCCTTCTCTCCCTTTGGCGACTCCTCTCTCTGGTAGTGGTGCGAGCGAGCTAGCATGCCATGCTCGGCCAGCGAACTACAACAAAGCACGACTCCAGTGACCACCAAAGCAGCGGTTGCCGGAGTTGGTAACTCCGGCGACCACCGATGCAGCAGCTGCCAACGAAAGCTTGGACTGACGTCATATTTTTTTTAAATAAAAAACAATCTTTGCTGTCTGTAATTACTCCGGATGATGGCAAAGAAAACATTTCGACCGACGGCAAAGACTGCATTCTTCGCCATCTACTATTTTTGCGGGAGACGACAAACTGTAGTTTGGCTGACGGCAAAGACTTTGCCGTCTGCCCGATAAAAAGCTGACGACAAAGTATTCTTTGCCGACTTATCTTTGCCGTCTGAGTTTGCCGTCTGCTTCCTGACGGCAAAATCTTTGCCGTCTGGATTTAGGTCTTTGCCGTCTGTGATCCACAGACGGCAAATTACCTGTTTCCTGTAGTGCTACCGGAACCCAACATCAGCCACAGAGCCGGAGTCGGAACCACAAGTTGATCCTCCATGACAGTCTAATTACCAGTGGGATCCGGAGATGATTGCCAGCCAGTGGCAATCAGAGTCTTCTTCTTCGCAGTACGACCCGAACAATTACTATGGATATCCGCCAGGACAACCGTGGCCATAGACCAACTTAGGCCAAAAGCCTAAGCATGGGGGAGTACGTATTTCTCACCGACATTATATTCATGTTCACACACTCATTGCCAGATGTCGATGCTCATACTTTTTCATTGTATTATCCATGCTAGTTTATTTTCCTTTTTATGCTTTCTTCTTGTGTGTTTGATAAACCTTAAGAAAAACCAAAAAAAAAAATAGTTGTAGCTTTTAGCTAGTTTTAATTTCCATACTTGTAGTAGTAATTAAAAAGAAAACCCAAAAAGATTTCCTATTATTCTTTTGCTTGTTGGGAGCTTTCCTGTGTAAATAGTTTTATTTCTTTTCTTTTCTTTGGGGGTCGATAGGACAAGATTATAATTAAATTGATGAAGTGGCTCTTATATGCATTATTGTTGATCTGACAAAAGAGCCCATATTGCCTTGTCTCCTCCTGTTTATTGAATGCTTGTAGATTCCAGCTTAGTCCAATGCACGTGCACTATTACTATTATCCACATCGTTCGGTCGTGAAAGTGAAAGGCAATTATTACGATATATGATGGACTGATTGAGATGAGAAAAGCTGGTATGAACTCGACCTCTCTTGTTTTTGTAAATATGATCAGTTCATCGTTCCTGATTCAGCCTATTATGAATAAACATGTTTGCAATGACAACTAGAGATCATAGTTTCTTGTGCCATGCTTGATTAACTAGGAGCTTATAATGGTTTTCCTTGCGTGCCAACATGCTATTAAAATGGTTGTGATGTGGTATGATAGGGTGGTATCCTCCTCTGAATGATTTAAGTGACCTGACTTGGCACATGTTCACGCATGTAGTTGAAACAAAATCAACATAGCCTTCACGATATTTATGTTCATGGTGGATTATATCCTACTCATGCTTGCATTCGATGTTGATTAATTTTAATGCATGTTCATGACTGTTGTCGCTCTCTAGCTGGTCGCTTCTCAGTCTTTTGCTAGCCTTCACTCATACTAAGCGGGAATACTGCTTGTGCATCCAATCCCGTAAACCCCAAAGTTATGCCATATGAGTCCACCATACCTACCTATATACGGTATCTACCTGTCGCTCCAAGTAAATTTGTATGTGCCAAACTCTAAACCTTCAAATAAATATCCTATTTTGTATGCTCAAATATCTCATGTATCAACTAGGCCTGTCCATATCTTCCATGTTAGGCGGGTTATTCTCAAGAGGAGTGGACTCCGCTCCTCACTCACGAGAAAATGGCTGGTCATCGGGATGCCCAGTCCCATGCTTTATGCAAATCAAATCAAAATAATTGCAAACAAAAACTCCTCCTGGGACTCTTCTTAGTTGGAGGCACTCATTGTTTCGAGCAAGCCATGGATTGATGCTTGTTGGTGGAGGGGGGGTATAAACTTTACCATTCTGTTTGCGAACCGCCTATAATTTGTGTAGCATGGAAGATATCGCCATCTCTTGGTTGTTATGTTGACAATGAAATTATACCGCTCAAAATATTATTCACCTCTATTTCAAAACCGAGCTATGGCACCTCTACAAATCCCTGCTTCCCTCTGCGAAGGGCCTATCTATTTACTTTTATGTTGAGTCATCATCCTCTTATTAAAAAGCACCAGTTGGAGAGCACCGCTGTCATTTGCATTCATCACTGTTAGTTTACATTGAGTATGACTTGAATGGATTTCTTTTACCATGAATTACAATGTCTAGTCAGTCCTTGATCTTTAAAGGTGCTCTGCATTTATGTTTGCGGTCTCAGGAAGGGCTAGCGAGATACCATCTTGTTATATCATATTATGATTGTTTTGAGAAAGTGTTGTCATCCGAGATTTATTATTATTGCTTGCTAGTTGATTATGCCATTGATATGAGTAAATATGAGACCTAAGCGTTATTGTGAATATGATTAGTTTATGATCTTTGCTGAAAACTTGAATGGTGGCTTTAGATATTTACAACAACAAGAGAAAACATAGTTTGTAAAAGTTTTTCTTTATCACTTTCAGTTTATCAACTGAATTGCTTGAGGACAAGCAAAGGTTTAAGCTTGGGGGAGTTGATATGTCTCTGTCGTATATACTTTTCCAAACACTTTTGCCCTTGTTTTGGACTCTAACTTGCATGATTTGAGTGGAACTAACCCGGACTGACGCTGTTTTCAGCAGAATTGCCATGGTGTTATTTATGTGTAGAAACAAAATTTCTCGGAATGACCTGAAACTTCACGGAACGTCTATTTGGAAATAATAAAAATCCTTGCAAAAGATGAATACCAGGGTCCCACACCCTAGCTACGAGGGTGGGGGGCACGCCCCCTACCTCGTGGCCCCCCTGGAGCTCCTCCGACGTCAACTCCAACTCTATTTATTTGCTTTCGGGGAGAAAACAATCAGAGAGAAGGATTCATCGCGTTTTACGATACGGAGCCACCGCCAAGCCCTAGAACCTCTCGGGAGGGCTGATCTGGATTCCGTTTGGGGCTCCGAAGAGGGGAATCCGTCGCCATCGTCATCATCAACCATCCTCCATCACCAATTTCATGATGCTCACCGCCGTGCATGAGTAATTCCATCATAGGCTTGCTGGACGGTGATGGGTTGGATGAGATTTATCATGTAATCGAGTTAGTTTTGTTAGGGTTTGATCCCTAGTATCCACTATGTTCTAAGATTGATGTTGCTATGACTTTGCTATGCTTAATGCTTGTCACTAGGGCCCGAGTGCCATGATTTCGGATCTGAACCTATTATGTTTTCGTCAATATATGAGAGTTCTTGATTCTATCTTGCAAGTCTATAGTCACCTATTATGTGTTATGATCCGTTAACCCCGAAGTGACAATAATCGGGATACTTATCGGTGATGACCCTAGTTTGAGGAGTTCATGTATTCACTATGTGTTAATGCTTTGGTCCGTTACTCTATTAAAAGGAGACCTTAATATCCCTTAGTTTCCATTAGGACCCCGCTGCCACGGGAGGGTAGGACAAAAGATGTCATGCAAGTTCTTTTCCATAAGCACGTATGACTACATTCGGAATACATGCCTACATTACATTGATGAATTGGAGCTAGTTCTGTGTCACCCTAGGTTATGACTGTTACATGATGAACCGCATCCGGCATAATTCTCTATCACCAGTCCATTGCCCACGAGCTTTCCATATATTGTTCTTCGCTTATTTACTTTTTTGTTGGTATTGCTATCATCACTACAAAATACCAAAAACACTACTTTTGCTACCGTTATCTTTTACCATCGTTACCACTACTATCATCAACCCGTGTATATAAGGGGACGACCCGGCGACGGCTTAGGAAAATAAACAGCAGATCGATAGCCAAGCTAGCAGATTCGCTCCTTGGTCATCGAAACCTAGCAATACAACATCAACTGGACTAGGCCTTACCTTCACCGTAAGGGGCCGAACCAGTATAAACCTCTCGTGTCCTTTGTCCCGATTAACCCCTTTAAGCTTCCTAGTTGCGATGGCCCTACGACTAAGTCCTTTCGCTAGGACATCTGTCGTGACAATTCTACGATAGTTGGCACCCACCTTGGGGCAGGCGCACGGTGGATTTGAGTTCTTGAAGGGCAACTTCGAAGGTCTCAAGGGATACACTGTGGGCCGGATGACGAAGAGTCATTGCGGTAAGCTCTAAATCGGCAACGAAGGCTGGGGCCCCGACGCCGGCTCAATTGAGTACGGATAACGGGTCCCCTTTGGCGGAATCCACGTCTTCATCGGCCGGATCGGCGAGCCGGGCCTTGAGCCGAACATCTGCGTCGACCTCGTCGAGACGGCTTAGCGCGCTAGATCTGCCCGGGTTCAACCCGCCATAAGGCGTGCCTTCGTGGGTTGCATCCATGGAGGGGAATTTTCGGAAGGATCGGTGGACGATGGTGAGACGGCTATTTGTTCTGACGGTGAGTCGTCCACAGGCGAAACAGATTCTTTGTATCAGTTACAAGACGACGGGCTTGGGGGCTGTTCCGATGGCAGCAGTATTCTGGACCCCACTGAGCCGCCGAATCGAGCCGGAGTCTTCATGGCTGGCACTCAACCTGGTCAGAATTCTACGGCTGCGGCAGCCATAACCACCGGGTCAGCAGCGGCCGGGTCAGGAGACCCCGTGCGCCCGCCAGCTCAGGTATTAATGGACCTCATGGATAGGATGGCGGCCCTGTTGACTGCTGTGGTTGAGCCGGCGGATAAGGCTTGTCGGGGATATACCCCGTGGTACGATCCGACCGGAGTCATAACCCGGCTGGGACTTAGTAAACCGGATGACAGTTAAGACAGACAGTTAACCCAGACGGTAAACCGACAGGTTGATAAACCAGCTGAGAGCTAAGTCAGATGATAACCTGGCAGGAGTTAAGTCAGATGATAACCCGACAGGAGTTAAGTCAGATGATAACTCAGCAGACAACCATAAACCGGCAGACCATCATAAACCGACAGACCATCATAAACCGGCACCAGTCATAACCCGGCATACAGTGATAACTGGGTTGCTAGGGGTTATGAAGCCTGAGACGTTATGAAGCCCGAGACGTTATGAAGCCCAAGATGTTAAGAAGCCCATGAAGAGAAGTCAGAATAGTTAAGTCTTAAGTCCGAGTTGGACTCTACATGTAACCTGCCCCTTCAACTTATATAAGGAGGGACATGGCTCCCCAAAGAGGGACAAGTAAGAAGAAACAATCTTAAGGGTTAGGGGTAACTGGGAGAGCCGGTTTACGGCGACTTCCTCATGATCATAATGAGATCTAGCCACAAACAACATGTAGGGCTATTACCGGATGATGTTTCTCGGGGCCCGAAGCTGTATAAATCCTTGTATTGTGTTGCGTCTCTCGATTTCGCTCAACCCCTCTCAAGCTACCACATAGATGCGTTGGCCTCACGGCTAAGTCCTCACACTAGGACATCTGCCGTGACAATTCCACGATAGTTGGCGCCCACCATGGGGCCTGCGCACGGTGGTGATGAGTTCTTGGTGGGACTTCTTCTTAGGGATCAAGAAGTTCATAATTTTCCAGATGAAGAAAGACCGGTTTGGGAAGGTTTGCATCAGCTTTAAGTTTATCAGTCGGAAATAACAGTCAGATCTACGGCCCGGACAAGGTTTGAGTTCAAAAGAAATTAAGGTTAAGACGCCAAGGTTCCGGTGATCCATCAAAACCAAAAGCGCCATAAGGGCCAGGGGAGTCAAACCTGCTATGACCCGGCCTCTAAATCGCTGCCAAAAAGAAGGATTTACATCGACTATGAGTTCGCGTCTGTGACCCGGAGAAGACGGCCAAGACCCATGGCTGGACTGGACTCCGCCTTCCATCCGAGTCACTGCTGCGCCTTGTCTCCCGTCCGTGTTGTAATCGCCAAGTGACCCACTTTGCCTTCGTCTGCATCCACCAAGCGCGCGATCGGTTCTTTGCCAAATCTGAGACAAATAGTTATGTCTGGCTCTTGGTCTGGTTTAAAAAAAGGAAGGTACCAGTGACCCGACGGGGGTTATCCAATCACCACGACCCGGAGGAGGAGTTGGGCGTGCCTCTGCTTCAAGCTAGCTTTACCAGCGCCTTCATCTCGTCACTCTACGCTTCCACCAACAATGAACCGGCAAACGCCACGACCATGCGTTGTGGTCAAAACGCCATCTAGCCAGTCTGTCTCCAAGGCATCGGGCCGCCTCCGTCTCCACCGTTTGCCTCTTGCGCGTTCGCCGTCTCCAGTGCGCCGGCCGACTCCTGCATCCAGCGTTGCTGCGTCTCGAACCACCACTGCTTTAATCCACCGTACCTGCCAGTACCCGTGCCAGTTGAGTCACCGCGCTTCAGCGCCCAACTCGTCGTCGGTCGCGTAGCCACGCCGGTCCCCTTTCTAAACCGCCCGCGCCACCTCGCGGGCAGTGTCGACCGCCGTTCTGAGCCGCCAAGACCACCGTGATCCAGTACCTCCGAGCCATGGCCTCCCCGCTGAGTTGTTTCCGTCTACTTCTGCAATGGGATTACTCAGCCTCCATTACTGCTGAGCCGCCATGGCCGACCATTCTGCAATGGTTTCGAGTTCTTGAAGGGCAGCTTTGATGGACTCAAGGGATACGTTGTGGGTCGGATGACGAAGAGTCGTCGCGGCAAGCTCTACATCGATGGCGCAGGATGGGGTCCCGAGGCCGGTTCAATCAAATATGGGTACCGGGTCCCCTTTGGTGGGATTCACATCTTCATCGGCAAGATCGGCGAATCGGGCCCTGAGCTGGACACCTGCACCGACATCATCAAGACGGCTCAGCGTGCAAGCCCTTCCCCGGTTCAACCCGCGGCAAGGCATGTTTTCGTAGGTGTCATCCATGGAGCGGAATATGAGGATGGACCGACATCTGATGGAGAAACCGTTGTCTGTTTTGACGACGAGTCTTCAACCGGAGAGACCGAATCGCTGTATCAGTTGCAGGACGGCCGGATTAGCGGAGGTTCTGATGGCAACAGTATTCTGGACCCCCTCGATTTGCCAAACCGGGTCGCTATCTTTATGGCCGGTACACAACTAGCGCATCACTCATCCATCGCCGCGGCAATGCTCTTCGGTTCAGCAACAACAACGCCTGTGGGAGCAGGGGGCTTTGCGCCGCCTCCCGCTCAAGTTTTGTCTGATTTGTTCGATGCTTTGGCAACATTGATGGCCGCGGAGGTGGACGCAGCAGCCAGAGATCAGCACAATGCGGAGATTGCAAAGGTGAAAGATCAGATAACTCAGGCTAAAGCGGACCTGGCAGCATAGAACGCCAGGATGGCTACAGAACGGGCCGAGTTGGAAGCTCAGGCCTACCGGCTTTGGTTGGACCAGAATGCCTCAGATGAGGTCATGAGAAGAAGATACTGGTCGCACCTCCCGCTGGGTTATGAGCCAAGAAATCTCTTTAACACGCCAGGAGCCGGAACCAGTAACCAGCCAGTGGTAAACCGGACGGAGGCGCCGGGAACAGGAGCACCAGTTCAGCCACGCACGATGGACCTGCCTCGTCAGAACAACATTGTACCGCTGTATGTCCCAACACCCTCGGGGCACTACTCCAACCCGTTAGACAACATTATGGCCGCCGCTTCACGATTGGCAGCCCTCCCAGCTGACGGCGAGTCACCAATTGCGATTGAGACACGACGGGCCAGAGAGCTCCTTCAAACAGCTTTAAACCAGCAGCAAGCTTATTCGCATAGTCGCGAGAGGATTCATTCCACCCCCCGTCCGAGCTGGAGCTACAGCAGGCACATTGAGGATGAACCGGCTGTATCAAGCAGTGCACGTCACCGTAACTTGTCGCGAGGGCACAACCCGGCAGGTGGAGGTGCTAATGCGCAGGATGTGGTGGATCATGGTCGTGCACGTCGAGAGGCCGAGTTAGCAGCGCTGCATGCATCTCATCAACCTACTCCGGTTCACCCTACCGCTTCAGTGGAGCTAAGAGTGCTCTTCAGTTCTTTAGGGGTGTCGTGTCTTACCCCCGTTTTGCGCAATGTATGACTGCCCAAGGATTTTAAGGGCCCTCGTAAGGTACCCAATTACACCACCGATTTGCAACAAGAGTCATGGGTTGAGAGTTATGAGATGGCAATGGAGATGTTGGATGTGGATGAAGCAGTGTGTGCTAAATACTTCACCACGGTGTTGGAGGGGACAACTCGTGCTTGGTTAAAGAGCTTACCAGCTAACTCTGTCGGATCATGGGCCGAATTAAAGCACCAGTTTATCCAGAATTTTAAGGATACTTGTAAGCAACCTATGTCGATTATGTACCTGGCCGCTTGTGTTCAAGAGGATGGGGAGTCTACAACCCATTGGGTGAAGCGGGTCTCGGCTATTCTGCATTCATCGGATCGCATCAATGCGGATACAGCAGTGCTAACGTTGGAGGGCAATTGCTGGTTTCTACCACTAAAACAGAAGTTAGGAAGGCTCAAACGTCACTGCAATGATATGTCAACACTTATGGCCGCTTTGGTTAAATATGCCGATTCAGATAATACCAAAGACCCTGACTCAGAGGAGGACAAACCGGGGAAAGGGAAGAAGAACGACAACACCAAGGGACAGCAGCATAACCCGGCAGGTCATGGGAACAATGGTAAGCGCAAGGCAGACAATAGTTTGGACTTTGTGGCTAACACCAATGCTCAGGATAACGATCAGTGTCATAAGGGCAAACAACCCCAGAGGGGCGGAGGTTCAGGCCCCAATCTGGAGCACCTGTTAAATCAACCTTGTCCAAAGCATGGATCGAAGGAGAGGCCAGCTTCACATCTTTGGAAGGATTGTTATATCATGCGAGAGTTCAAGAACTCCAATATGTTTCAATACGACAATGGCCCGCCCGGCGGTTCAGGGGGTGGTTTTCAAGGGCCGGGTTATGGAGGCGGTAGCTCCGGTTCAGGATTTTAAGGCAATCAAACCTGACATAGCAATCAAGGGAATCAGGGCAACCAGGGAGGTTATAACCATCAGGGGAATCAGCAGTAGCAGTCGGGTTATTAGAGCAATCCGAAGCAGTTGAATAGTGGGCAGTATCATGTCTTCACCACTAGCTTGTGCAAGCGTGATCAAAAGCTTCACAAGAGGGCCGTGAACTCTGTTGAACCAGCAGTGCCTCAGTATTTGCGCTGGTCTGAGCAACCCATTTTATGGAGTAGAGAGGATCACCCACCCCGGGTTGATAATCCGGGTCATCTGGCCTTAGTGGTGGCACCCCAAGTTGGGGGGTATAAGTTCACCAAGGTGCTCATGGATGGGGGAAGCAGTATCAATATTCTTTACTATGATACCTTCCGCCGTATGGGGTTGTCAGATAAGAATCTTAAACCGTCGAACACCGTTTTCATGGTGTGGTGCCCGGTAAGTCTGCATATCCAGTGGGCAAGATAGCTCTAGAGGTGGCCTTTGGAGATGATCATGATTCAAGGTCAGAAACATTGACTTTTGAGGTGGTAAAAATCAAGAGTCCGTATCACGCTCTGTTTGGGCGATCGGCTTATGCCAAGTTCATGGTGAGGCTGTGTTTTGTTTATCTGCAGCTTAAGATGCCAGGTCATAAGGGGACCATCACAGTACATGGGAGCAGGAAGATTGCTTTGGAATGTGAGGAAGGTGATGCGGCTTACGCTGAGTCGGTTTGTGCCACGGAAGAGCTGAAGTTTTATAAAGACAAGGTTGATCCGGCAGACATGACTTCTTTGAAAAAGCCAACTACGGAGCACGATCCGGCGTTGAAGTTCAAATCGGCCACAGACACCAAGATGGTTGATTTTGTTCCTGGCGATTCATCCAAGCAGTTCAGCATCAGCGCTAACCTGGATCCCAAATAGGAAAGCGCGCTCATCGAGTTCATCCTTGAGAACCGGGACATCTTTGCATGGAAGCCTTCTGATATGCCAGGTGTACTGAGGGAACTCGCTGAGCACACACTTAGTATAGATCCTAAGTTTAAACCGGTCAGACAGTTTCTCTGCCGCTTCAAGGAAGAAAGGCGCAAGGCTATCGGTGAGGAGGTAGCTCGGCTGTTGGCCGCAGGGTTTATCGTGGAGGTCTTTCACCCGGAGTGGTTGGCTAATCCGGTGCTGGTTCTTAAGAAAAACGACACTTGGCGTATGTGCGTGGACTATACAGATTTGAACAAGGCTTGCCCAGCAGATCGTTTTGCCCTCTCTCGTATTGATCAGACTATTGATGCTACGGCGGGTTGTGACCATTTGTGTTTTTTGGATGCTTATTCTGGTTATCATCAAATCAAAATGGCAGTTAAGGACCGGGAGAAGAAAACTTTTATAACTCCCTTTGGAGCCTTCTGTTATGTCTCCATGCCTTTTGGGCTCAAGAGTGCCCAGGCGACTTATCAACGTTGTGTTCAGTATTGTCTTCATAAGCAGATTGGGTGCAATGTTCATGCATATGTGGATGATATTGTGGTAAAGTCCAGGAAAGAGGAAACATTGATAGATGACTTGAGGGAAACCTTTGATAACCTATGGGTTTATAAGATGATGCTTAATCCGGACAAATGTGTCTTTGGTGTTCTAGCAGGCAAGCTCTTGGGTTTTCTGGTGTCTAACAGGGGCATTGAGGCTAATCCAGAGAAAATCACAGCTATCACCTCTCTAGCTAAACCGGCATGTATCAGTGACATTCAGCGTCTGGCGGGTCGGATTGCGGCTTTGAGCCAGTTTATCAGTCGTCTAGGGGAGAAGGCTATCCCTTTATATTAGATGCTAAAGAAAACGGATGACTTTGTCTGGAGCGATGCGGCTGATAAAGCGTTTGAGGATCTGAAGAGGTAGTTAGCTGAACCGCCTGTGCTTGCAGTTCCGATCGATAAAGAGCCTTTACTGCCATATGTGGCTGCTAATGCCAGGGCTGTTAGTGTGGCTATTGTTGTGGAGCGCAAGGAGACTGGAAAGGAATATCTGGTTCAACGGCCAGTTTATTATATCGGTGAGGTGCTTATCGAATCAAAGCATATGTATCCGCATTGGCAGAAGCTAGTGTATGGGGTGTTTATGGCAAGCTGGAAACTCAAAAATTATTTTCAGGGTCATCCTATCACAGTGGTCAGTTCAGCCCCTCTGGGAGATATCATTCAAAACAGAGAAGCAACTGGCCGGATTGCCAAGTGGGCTATTGAGCTTGGACCTCATGGGCTCAAGTATACACCTCGCACTGCGATTAAATCTCAGGCACTCGTGGACTTCATCAACGATTGGACAGAGTTGTAGGCACCAGAGGAAAAACCAGACAATACTTATTGGACTATTCACTTTGATGGGTCCAGGCAATTGGAGGGCTCGGGGGCTGGAGTTATATTAACTTCCCCACGAGGTGATAAGTTCTGTTATGTTCTTCACTTAATGTTCCCTTGTACTAACAATGCAGCTAAGTACGAGGCCTTACTCCATGGTCTTCGGATGGATAAGGAGATGAACTTAACCCGGGTTAAGTGCTTCGGTGACTCGGACCTGGTGGCCCAATAGGTATCTGGCACTTGGGATTCTAAGGACCCACTCATGGCTGCATATCGATGAGAGGTGGACATAGTGGCTGGTCATTTCAAGGGTTATCAAGTTGACCATATAGACTGGCGAAAGAATGAAGCGGCAGATGCTTTAAGTCGCCTAGGCTCTCAGCGTAAACCGGTGCCACCTAATCTCTTCCTGGACGTATTGCATAATTTGTCGGTCAAGATACCCACAGAGGAGGAGTTGGCTATTCCTGACCCAGAGGCCCAATTGGTGGCAGCTTTGCATGTTATACCAGATTGGACAGTCCCATACTTGGCTTACATGAACCAGGGCGAGTTATCAGAGGACGAAACCTTGGCCCGGCAGATAATCCGGCATTCCAAGTCAATGACCATAATTAACGGGGAGTTACATGGTTACAACATCACAGGAGCAATTCAGCATTGTGTGTCTCCTCAAGAGGGTTGTGAGATTTTGTGAGAAATCCATGAAGGAGATTGTGGTCACCACGCCGGTTCAAAATCCTTGGTGGCTAAGGCTTTTCGTCACGGTTTCTATTGGTTGACAGCTCATGCTGACGCTGAGGATTTAGTTAAAAGGTGTGACGGTTGTCAAAAATTTGCACGCCACGCTCATGTTCCGGCCCAAGAGTTGAGAATGATTCCAATCACTTGGCCGTTTGCAACTTGGGGGCTCGATATGGTCGGACCCTTTAAGAGATCCAAGGACAAAAGACCCACCTGTTAGTGGTAGTTGACAAATTTACCAAATGGGTAGAAGCAGAGCCAGTCAGTAAGTGTGATGTAGCCACGGCAGTTCAATTCATCAAAAAGGTGATATTCTGGTTTGGTTTTCCACATAGTATTATAACTGATAATGGTACTAATCTATCAAAGGGTGAGATGGAGGAATTTTGCCAACGTGAGCACATCCGGCTTGATGTAGCATCAGTGGCTCACCCCCAGTCTAATGGTCAAGCAGAGAGGGCAAATCAAGAAATTTTAAGAGGTATTAAACCCCGGCTTATGGTTCCATTAAAGCGGACACCGGGCTGTTGGGTGGAAGAGTTACCTTCTGTGTTGTGGAGTATCAACACCACACCTAACAGATCTACGGGTTACACACCTTTCTTCATGGTTTACGGAGCAGAGGCGGTTCTCCCTAGTGACATTCGTCATGACTCACCCTGGGTGACGGCTTATGTTGAAGCTGAGAATGAGATAGCACGTCAGGACTCACTGGACCTGTTAGATGAGGAGCGTGATTTAGCAGCAACACGTTCGGCGATTTATCAACAAGATCTCCGATGTTATCATAGCCGCCGGGTTAAGACCAGAACTTTTCAAGAAGGCGATCTGGTGCTCCGGCTCATCCAGGATCAGACTGATATGCACAAGTTATCCCCACCTTGGGAAGGACCTTTTGTGGTCAGCAAAAATCTGCACAGCGGGTCATACTACCTCATTGATGTTCGAGAGCACAAACTCACATAAATCAGAGGAGGAGACCAAGCGGCCATGGAATATAGCCCTTCTTCGGCCTTACTATACTTAAGCCACAGGCTCTTCTTATGTACATACTTATGACAATGTATATATTATATAATAAACCAAAGCCTGGCTAAAGCGGGGTCTCTGTTCTTTTTTACATCATGTGTGGTTTCACAAGGGTTTCTATTGACAAAGCGGAGTTTTATTAACCTGGCCTATAAGGCCACACAGATATCAAGCAAGTCACTAGGGGGCTTGGTCATATCCGAACCATAGGTAAACCTCTTGATCAGTTTAAAAACCAAAAAGGGATATCACTAGGGGGCTTGGTTGTCTTCACACCATAGCTACACCTCTTGATAGGCTTCAAAGCCAAAAGGAAATTATGTGGAACAAAAGAGAGTCTGTAGCATCAAGCACAACTCAAACATAGGTAACCACTGAGCACAGCTCAAATATTACCTGGGGGCTCCTTGCTTCTCAAAGAACAACGAGCTTGCACCATTGTAATAGGCTATCAAGCCAGGCTCGGAAGCCAGGTGTATTCACCTAAAACCCCGGGTTACCGTGCCTCTTTAAGTAAGCCACTCCGTCCAGGTAAACCTGGTATGACCCATCAGACGTTTGGCAAGTCAATCCCATGGACCCTGAACTTGTCAAAGTTAAAACGGTGATTGGTTAAAGATTGAGTTCCATCTTAAAAGGCTTTGCAAAATGGTTTAACTCAGCGGCCTGTTAGCCCATGAAAAGCCTCGATTTAGGGCCTGGCAGCCCATGAAAAGCCTTGTATATTTCTTTTTGATTTGCTATTTTTTATATCTTTTGATAAGGGATTTATGAATATTTTCTGATAAATCGGTGTTCATTACAACCCGGCGTGACTTTGAACACTTAGTTGTCAGTACATGGTCAGTTTTAAACTGGTAGTACATTGCTCCGGTCTGGTTTTGACTAGATGTCACCAGCCTTATACGAACAAATAAGCGGCTATTATAGCACAATACAGTTTTTTGTGAACCGGCAAGCGAGCAAGGAGTCATCAACACTCCGAATTGGTGTTATTCACCATTACCATACAAGCAGTTGGTCAGCCAACGAAGTATGTCATAGATATCATCTGTTTTAGTTGGTTAATACAAATCTTGGTTATCCATCCAATTTATGTATATATTTTTGGCCATCATGACCCGTCCAGTGGTAAACCACTAGGACGCTTTCAAGTTCTTATATGCAGGAACACAAATCATAATGGACTATGCATAAATAGATCCCAAAAGTGGAACAAGTTTTCAAGGTATCAAGCAACACAAACATGCTCGATGGCATGGCAGATAAAGGTGTTTCTGCTATCCTATTACAAGGCGCTTCAAAATGGACCAAATTGAATAATTGTTTTCAAGAAGTGGCAGACTGTAGCTGATAAACCGGCTGCCGTTTTAGGATTCTTCATCAGGACGGCTTGACGATTGAGGGTCATCTTGCGCGACATCCTCTTCATCCCTCCCTAGATGCTGGAAATCAACCGTCAACCAATCGATTCCGGTTAAAGCTTGAAACACAGCCTCTTCATGGAGAAGGCTGGAGGGGTCTATGTTAGGAGCGTAAGTATGCTTACGGATTGGAGGCACAAGATCTTCAACATCATGAATCGCTGCGGGCTGTCTCTTTCCCTCAACATCATAAACCGGTTGGAAATGAGATAAATCTTTGTCCTACACTAGTTTGCTTGCTATTGGCCGCATCTCCTTTGTCAGCCTTCGCAGATTGTCATTATTGAAGTCTGAGCCATCTTCTTTCACACCAGGATACCCTTTGATGATATCTTCCGGTTCAAGATCCGGAATCCATGCCTTGGCCCGGATTAGCGTGGTCAGCGCTCCTGATCTTGCGGCTGATCTCTTCAGTTCGGTGATCCGGGCAGGTAGCATGGCCAGCTTCTCAATTGTTTCCTTTATCAACGATGGCACCGGCTTGTTATAGGCTGCAGTGCAAATGGCACACTGGGATCCAGAGAACAACTGTTCTATTAAGGTGTAGGCTGCTTTAAGTTTCATCCGCATGTCAGAGCCCAGATGAGCAATGGGGGTCCCTGTCATGGTTCAGCATCAATGAACCGACCATTGATAAGATCTTATGAATTAGACAAACTGCACGTGAGGGCACTTACCAAACACAACAGAAGTCATGGCGTCAATCTGCCGCTTTAAGCCGGTCAGTTCTTCCACCACTGGTTTTAGGGCTGCCTCTGCATCCTCGGCCTTTTTTGTCAAACCGGCCTTTTCTGTTTCCCAGTCAGCACACTCCTCGTTGAAGGTTTCTTTCAGCTTCTCCACGGCTGCCAAGGCATTGGTCATCTCTTCTTTGGCTTTGGAAGCCTCTGCTTGTTGAGATTTTACATTCTCTTGAAGGTCTGCGGTTTGAGCATCCTTCTTATTCAGCTCAGCCTACAAAAGTGAGATATATCATCAAAACAGGTTATGAAGTACCAAGTGTATAACAAGTTATGCAGTTTGTACTTGGGGGCTAATGCCTATTTGTTCTATCATCAACATATTTTTCACAAGTCTCAAGTATAGTGCAAGCAGTATCCTTAACACTTGGGGGTTAATGTACATCTGTTCAAAGATGATGAATTGATTCAAGACCCGGTTTACCTCACAAAGCTAAACCGTCCCTTGGGGGCTACACAGGCGAAAACCTATAGGAATATAATGATCACGTCTGATTTACTTCACACGATCAGTTGCTATATGGAGGACAAGTTTGTAAAAGTTAATGTATTATGCAGTCCCGGTTTATGATTGTCATCATAAACCGGCCCTTGGGGGCTGCTTGGGTTGATGTTTGTACTTTGGATTCAAGAAAGGAAAGTGATGAAAATACCTCATAGCGCTCTTTCATCAGGTTCACCAAACCGGCTTCATAATCCCGATTTGAGTGCAGACGGTTTAGAAAACCGGAGTGGAGTTCTTGAGCGCTGAGATGGGCATTGTCGGTGTCAAAACCGGCGGATCTCGGGTAGGGGGTCCCGAACTGTGCGTCTAGGCCGGATGGTAACAGGAGGCAAGGGACACGAAGTTTTACCCAGGTTCGGGCCCTCTTGATGGAGGTAAAACCCTACATCCTGCTTGATTAATATTGATGATATGGGTAGTACAAGAGTAGATCTACCACGAGATCGGAGAGGCTAAACCCTAGAAGCTAGCCTATGGTATGATTGTTGTCCTACGGACTAAAACCCTCTGGTTTATATAGACACCGGAGAGGGTTAGGGTTACATAGAGTTGGTTACAATGGTAGGAGATCTACATATCCATATCGCCAAGCTTGCCTTCTACGCCAAGGAAAGTCCCTTCCGGACACGGGACGGAGTCTTCAATCTTGTACCTTCATAGTCCAGGAGTCCGGCTGAAGGTATAGTCCGGCTATTCGACCACCCCCTAATCCAGGACTCCCTCAGTAGCCCCCGAACCAGGCTTCAATGACGATGAGTCCGGCACGCAGATTGTCTTCGGCATTGCAAGGCGGGTTCTCCTCCAAATTCCGTGTACCTGTTGAATAAAGTCCGGTTTCTTGTAAATGTTGCGCTCCTTGGCTTCTACGCCCAACAATGGTCGTCTCCCACGTGTCAAACGAATATGAAAAGTCCGAGTGTTTTTACATCCACACCCCTAGCCGCGTAAATGAGCCACCCATTTAAGGGGACGAGGATTTAGATCCAAACCACACCTTCTCCCCTTCGCGAGTGTTCATCAGAGCGCATCCGACAAAGGTCCATTCCACCATGGCCAGCCGTCGCAACTCCTCCTTTCGCCCTTCCAGCCCCCAGCCTGGATATTGGGAGAGATGCTCCATCCTGCATAGCGAGCTAGTGATGCTCCAGACCAAGGGATTTCTCCCCCCGGCCTATATGGTCCCTGTTCGAGCTGGTCTTGCCATCTATAATGGCGGAGAGCAAGCGGAGAGTGCCCCTAATCCCTCCAAAGGAGAGCGGGTATGCCTTGTCCCTTATTTAATAAGAGGGCTAGGATTTCCAATCCATCCGTTTCTCCGGGGGCTCCTGGAGTTCTATGGCCTCGAGCTACACAATCTTACGCCTGCCTCCATATTGCATATCGCGGGCTTCGTAGCCCTCTGCGAGCTGTTTTTGGGTGTTGAGGCTCATTTCGGGCTGTGGAAAGAGCTATTCTGCCTTGTGCCCCATTCTCAGAAGGGGTCAATATATCAAGTGGGCAGAGCCGAAGTGTGGCGCATCGCCGGGACCGGATATCTATCCGGAACCCCAAAGAAGGCATCCGAGGACTGGCCTTCAGAATGGTTTTACATAGAGGACGTCCCGCTGCCGGATCCTGTCCGGATCGGCCTCCCTGAGTTCGACAGTGCTCCACTAAAGAAGCGCCTAATTTGGCGTCCACGGAGCCCTCAGAGGGAAAGTGACAAGGACGTTCTTTACCTGATGGGCCGGATAAGATTGTTAGCTCATTCCGGACTGACCATGATCGGGGTCATGGCCGCATGCATCATGCGAGGGGTGCAGCCGCTACAGTATAGAGGCCACCCCATGTGGGACTTCAACGGGGAGGACGACGCCACCCACTACGGCCGTAAGGGGCCGGATTCGGCTGCGGCTCTAACAAATACCTTGTCTGCTTTATACAAGGGAGAAGAGGAGGAATTTCTCCGCGTCGACCCACATGGTGGATTTTCTATGTACAATCCCCCAAGCTGGGTAAGTGGTCACATTTACTTGCCCATCTGTTTTATATTCCCATTGTTAAATATTCAGTCTAATGACTTCAACGCAGGAACTGTGCCAGGCTGTTAAAGAAATAAACAGCCCTCCTCCATAACCCAAGGACCCAGGACGGTCCCTCGACCCGGCCTCTCAAGAGGATCCGGACTTATCTGTGGAGCTGATTGATGGAGTGTTCCATCAATTGAGCAAGGACAACGCCTTGGTGGCCATTACGGCCGATTACCCAGGGCTAATCCCGGCCTCCTAGGTAACTGAGATCGAAGTCCCAGTACCCCAAATAGGGGTCCGCCCTCTCGTGTTTTCAGTTTCTTGATTACAACCGAGCTTTGCAGGGGAGGTTTTTGAGACGGGAGGCCGAACCTGCGGTGACAAGCCAACGAGGGGCCGCAGGGCCCCGTGGGCAGAAAAGAGGTGCCGTCCGGACCGAGGCATCAGCGCAAAGGTATGGCGTGCCCCCTTATCCCAGGTGTTATACCTTTAAGGCATATTAACACTCGTGCTCTCTTCAGGACAAAGAGACCTCGCCGGACTATATCCGGAGAGGCTGCCAATCGCGCCTCCACCAGCCAGGCTCCAAAGCCTGGTCCGGAGGCGGAGGCGAACACAAGGCGCGCACCGAACGCTCCTTTGACGGAGGATGTGGACAGGTTGTCTGCCACCAACTCTGAGGTGGAGAGTGCTATGAACCACAGGCGTCACCGAACAATTCTTCGCGACGCTTGTTTCTCCCAAGAGGCATTAGATGCCTTCAATTCGGGAGATGCATACCTCCGTGCCGCTCAAAATGGTCTAGCCAGGGCCACGGAGCAATATGTAAAAGACATACGAGTAAGAAATTTTTGGTAATTATATATATATATATACCAGTAGCCCCCGAGACTTGAAACAGTTAGAATAACTGATTTAAGGATCATTTGTTATGCAGGTTCTTACAGAAAAGAATTCCCTACTGTCCCAGGAGCTGGAAGAGTGCAAAGCCCAACTTGAGGCCGCACTAGCCGCGGCAGGGGAGCCCAAGGAGAACCCCTCTGGTAATATACACTTCGAAAGATAAGTATTTTGCGAAGCACGACATGGGTGCGAATCTGACAAATGAAATTGCAGATGGCGCCGGATTGAATCCGGAAAGGCAACAACTCCTACGCCAGCTGAAGGCTGATGAGAAGGTGCTGACAAAGGTGAGGCGGGAGAAGAACGATCTCCAAGATGCCAACACCAAGCTGGGCGTCGACCTGAAAGATGTTTGTGCCCAGCTGTCAGACTCTGTTAAGGAGAATCAACGGCTTCGGCGCGGCATATTTAGTAAGTGCTTGAACGAACCTTTGAAAAAAAGTTCGGCGGGGAAGTCGACTAACAGAGTAATGTTTGTAGGTGTGCTAAATAGGTCATCCTGCAGAGGAGATGCCCGGTTCTACGGGTGACCTTCTTCCCGAGCTCTCGCAACTGCTCGAGCGAGTTTGGCAGGTGATGCAAGGTGTCGCCCAGGCCTTGTGGCCATCCATCTCCATGCCCGAAGGTCTTGGAGAGCTTGCGGAGAAGCTAAAGGGAGCACGACGGCGCTTCCGATTGTGGAAGATATCGGCCTGCCGTCAAGGCGCTAGGGAGGCTTGGGCCATGGTGAAGATGCGGTACACAAAGGCTGACCCCAACCACATGGCCGAGGTCGGTCCTATGGGGCCCGATGGGAAGGAGATCCCTGTAAGCTTAGTATACGGCCAAGTAGAATTGGCCGCAAAGTATTCCCAGCAGGACTGTAAATTAGACAGCCTGTAGATGGTATTTAAGAGGAATACAATCAGTCAGAATGACTATGTAATTTAATTGACATTTATAATGCCTTCTAGTCGGATTGTAGATCGTTTGTCATGGCCGACCTTTTCGCTTCAGCCTCGGGACCTGACGGTCCGAAGTGTGTCCGAATTCCCATGCGGTTATATAAGAACCGGGGAATGCATGGCGACCAGGCGTAGGGGTCATTAGTGCGTGAACAGACAAGTGCCCGACTAGTTATGTTATATTACATGGTTAGTAAGAAACATCTTCCAGGGAGAATAGTTCCGTTAGGGGTTCCTTTCCCTGGGAGGCATGCCCTAAAGTGCATGCCCATTCTGCGAAAAAGACGCGGGAAAAAGCATCTGGGGGCGCATAAATAAATAAGTGAAAAGATCATCTTTTAGGTCACCGACCGAATATTCCCTTAAGAACGCTAGCTTTTGGCTTCACCCAGTCTGAGGTACACATCCGGCTGATTCGGCAGTAACAATCACAGAGGTGCTCCCTTTACCGCCTAGCCAAATAATCAGGAACGTAGGGGTAAGCACAGGAGCCAGGCAACCCAGCTTGGCTAAAACTTAAGTCATATCGATGCATATAATGGTGAAATAAAAGGTACATGCGGAAGTGTAACACATGTGTTGGGCATGAAGCCCGTATAAATAAGCTTCTGTTAAAAGAAGCCCCGGGTTTAATGAGTGCGAATAGCGCGTCATTTGATGAGCCTTTAAAGGCTATAAGAGAAAGGAAGGGGAGACGGAGAGAAATGTAAGACAGACAATATATAAAAAATGGACAGAGGAAGGAGACGAACACAGAGTCCAGCGCTAGGCATAGAATCTTCTGAGACGGGCTGCGTTCCATGGGTTCGGCTCGAGTCGGTTATCCGATGCATCTCGCAGGCAATACGCTCCACCAGTCAGGACTTGGTCAATTATGAAGGGACCTTCCCACTTGGGCTTGAGTTTGTCCTTTTTCTTGTCCGGCAGGCGTAGAACTAATTCGCGAACATTGTAATTTTTGGCCCGTACTTCTCTGCTTTGGTATCTTCGAGCCTGCTGTTGATAGAATGCGGAACGAGCTTTTGCCATGTCACGCTCCTCCTCCAATGCGTCCAAACTATCCTGCCAATCGAGCTTGGCTTCTCTTTCTTCGTACATGCGCACTCGAGGTGAGTCATGAATTATGTCGCAAGACAAAACTGCCTCTGCGCCGTACACCATAAAGAATGGTGTGTATCCGGTGGTGCGATTCGGCGTGGTCCGCAGCCCCCAGAGTACGGAGTCAAGCTCCTCTACCCAGTGCGTGTTAGATTCCTTGAGGGACCGCACTAATCTGGGTTTGATGCCGCTCATGATAAGACCATTTGCACGTTCGACCTGGCCGTTAGTTTGTGGGTGATAGACGGAAGCATAATCGAGCTTGATGCCCATATTTTTGCACCAGAGTTTTACCTCGTCGGCCGTAAAGTTCGTGCCGTTATCAGTGATGATGCTATGGGGGACACCGTAACGGTGTACAACCCTGGATATAAAGTCTATCACCGGTCCGGATTCGGCCGTCTTAATAGGCTTGGCTTCTATCCATTTGGTGAACTTATCCACCATGACCAGTAAGTATTTTTTCTTGTGGGTTCCGCCTTTAAGGGGTCCAACCATGTCAAGCCCCCAGACCGCGAAGGGCCAAGTGATGGGGATAGTTTGGAGGGCGGTGGGTGGCATATGGCTTTGGTTTGCAAAGAGCTGGCAACCGATGCATCGTTGGACTAAGTCATGGGCGTCTGCCCGGGCCGTCAGCCAATAAAAGCCTGTACGGAAGGCCTTGCTTACAAGGGACCGAGCTGCAGCGTGATGACTGCTGAGTCTGGCATGAATTTCAGCCAGGAGGTTCCGCCCTTCCTCTTCGGAGATGCACCTTTGAAGGACTCAGGTAGTGTTTTTCTTATAAAGCTCTCCCTCGCGGACTTTGTAGGCTTTGGATAGCCGCACTATGCAGCGTGCCTCATTTTGGTCCTCGGGGAGTTCCTGCCTAGTAAGGTAGGCGAGGAATGGTTCTGTCCACGGGGCGATGACGGCCATTATTACGTGGGCTGAAGGTGTTATTTCATTGGCAGAGCCTCCGATTGTGTTAGAATGTTCGGTGTCGGGCAGTGCGGTTGGGTCCGGGCTGTTATTGTTCGGCTCCCCTTCCCATACTACGGATGGCTTGAACAACCTTTCCAAGAAGATGTTGGGGGGGGGGGACTACATCGCGTTTTGCGCCGATGCGTGCCAGGACATCTGCCGCCTGATTATTTTCCCGGGCTATACGGTGAAATTCAAGCCCTTCGAACTGAGCTGACATTTTTAGGACGACGTTGTGGTAAGCTACCATTTTTGGATCCTTGGCATCGAAGTCTCCATTTATTTGGGATATTGCGAGGTTCGAGTCCCCACGCACCTCTAGGCATTGAATGCCCATGGATACTGCCATCCGAAGACCATGTAAAAGGGCCTCATATTCGGCTGCATTGTTGGAGTTTGTGTACATAATCTGGAGTACGTATTGAACTGTGTCTCCTGTGGGGGACGTCAAAACGACGCCAGCCCCTAGTCCGGCCAACATCTTGGAGCCGTCGAAATGCATGATCCAATTTGAATATGTGTCGTACTCTTTAGGGAGTTCGGCCTCCGTCCATTCTGCGACGAAGTCGGCCAAAACTTGCGACTTGATGGCTCGCCGTAGCTTATAAGTTATGTCGAACAGGAGGAGCTCAATGGCCCATTTTGCAATCCGGCCCGTTGCGTCACGGTTGTTTATAATATCATTAAGTGGTACTTCCGAGGCTACTGTTATTGAACACTCTTGAAAGTAGTGTCGTAGCTTCTGGGATGCCATGAATACCGCGTACGCAATCTTTTGATAATGCGGGTAGCGTGATTTGCACGGAGTGAGGACAGTGGACACATAATAGACCAGCTTTTGAAGGGGGAATTTGTGTCCGTCCGTTTCTCGTTCGACGACGAGCACTGCGCTTACAACCTGATGTGTTGCTGCAATGTACAATAGCATTGGTTCGCCAATGTTTGGCGCGGCCAGGACTGGGTTTGTTGCCAATATGGCTTTTATTTCGTCGAGTCCGGCCGTGGCTGCATCCGTCCATTCAAAGTGTTCGGTGCGCCGAAGGAGGCGGTAAAGGGGTAGGGCCTTTTCTCCCAAGCGGGAGATAAAGCGGCTTAGAGCCGCCACGCGTCCGGTTAACTTTTGTATTTGTTTGAGGTCCTTTGGGATATCCAATTGTGACAGAGCTCGGATCTTGGCTGGATTTGCTTCAATTCCTCTACCGGATACAATGAAGCCCAAGAGCTTTCCGGCTGGAACGCCGAAAACGCATTTTTGGGTTGAGCTTGATGTCGTATGTTCGGAGGTTATCAAATGTGAGCCTCAAGTCGTCTACTAGAGATTCGACATGTCTTGTTTTGATGACCACATCATCATATGCCTCCACTGTTTTGCTGATCTGGTTTGCCAGACATGTCTGAATCATGCGCTGATATGTTGCGCCGACGTTTTTGAGGCCGAAGGGCATTGTGTTGAAGCAGAATGGGCCGTATGGTGTGATAAATGCCGTTGCGGCTTGGTCTGATTCTGCCATCTTGATTTGATGGTAGCCGGAATATGCGTTGAGGAAACACAACGAATCGTGTCCTGCGGTAGCATCGATAATTTGATCGATGCGGGGGAGGGGGAAGGGATCCTTTGGGCAAGCCTTGTTAAGGTCTTTAAAATCAACGCACCGGCGCCAGGATTTGTCCTTCTTTGGTACCATCACTAGGTTTGCTAGCCAGTCCAGATGTTTTATATCTCTGATGAATCCGGCCTCCAATAGCTTTGCTAGCTCCTCTCCCATGGCCTGTCTCTTAGGTTCGGAAAAACGCCGAAGAGCTTGTTTGATAGGTTTGAATCCTTTTAGGATATTTAAGCTGTGCTCGGCCAGCCTGCGTGGGATTCCTGGCATGTCTGAAGGGTGTCAGGCGAAAATGTCTCGGTTCTCTCGTAGGAACTCCCGCAGTGCAGCGTCTACATCAGGGTTTAACTGTGCCCCGATGGAAGCTGTTTTATTAGGGTCCGTTGGATGGACCTGGAATTTGACTATTTCGTCCGCCGGTTTAAAGGAGGTGGACTTGGATCTTTTGTCGAGTACCACATCATCCCTATTCACCGTGGAGCACAGCGCAGTCAGTTCCTCAGCCGCTAGGGCTTCGGATAGTGCCTCGAGGGCCAGTGCGGCTGTCTTGTTGTCGACGCGGAGTGCTATGTCCGGATCACTAGCGAGAGTGATGATCCCGTTAGGCCCGGGTATCTTGAGCTTCATGTACCCGTAATGGGGTATTGCTTGGAAGATTGTAAACGCTTCCCGCCCTAGTAGAGCGTGATAACCGCTGATGAACGGAGCCACATGGAACGTGACCTCTTCGAACCTGTAATTATCCGGCATGCCGAACACCACATCTAGTGTGATTTTTCCTGTACAGCGTGCTTCCCAACTGGGGATTATTCCTCTAAAGGTTGTGCTGCTTCGCTCAATGCGGTTCTAGTCTATTTCCATTTTTGAAGGGTTTCCTCATAAATGAGGTTCAATCCGCTGCCGCCGTCCATGAGTACCTTGGTAAGACGAAAGCCGTCCACTATTGGACTGAGGACCAATGCGGCTGGTGCTCGGGCTGTTCAGAATTTAGGTTCATCACTGGCGTTAAAGGTAATAGCCGTGTCACTCCATGGGTTTGTTGTTGCTACTTGGTAGACTTCGGCAAGGCTGCGGAGTGTCCTTTTTCGCATATTATTTGATGCGAAAGTCTCGAAGAATGTTAATACTGTATTGGTGTCTCTGGGGTGGCTTTCTGTGGCCTTCGGAATTAGGAGATCTTCGCCAATTTTGGCCACCTGCCGGAGTATCCAACAGGCTCTAAGGCTATGAGTTGGTGTGGCATCCTCTGTACTGTGAATTTTACAGGGTCCATTAAGCCATCCTTCCAGTACGGTTCCATGCCCTGTAGAGGGTTTTTGCTTTTTGGTGTTTGACCCAGGTGTCTGGCGATGATGCACCCTTTTATTTCAGACTGGGTTTGTATTCAGTGCCGGATCGTCCCAAAATTTTATTTTGGTTTTCCAGGCGCTTTCCATCGCACAGTACTTCCGTACAATGGACGCCAAGTCAGCGAAGCGTGTAATATCACGGCGACTTATGGCGTTGAGGATTCCCTTGTCCGTGCAATTATTGCAGAAGATTGAGATTGCGTCTTCCTCGCGGCAGTCCCTTATCCTGTTCCTAACCAGGAGGAATCTGGCCCAGTAATGATGTACTATTTCTTCGGGCTCTTGCCTGATTTGGGATAGATCGCTTATGTTCGGGTGGGTGGGTGGAATTAAATCCGAAGCCTCACCCAATCTGAGGCTCAGAGGCCGAGGAATTTCCGAACTTGAAAATTTGGATTCCTGGATGTTGTCCAATGAATCCAGCCCGTCGCCTGACTCTAAGTTCAGGTCTTGAGTGATATCCTCCCCTCCGCGGGTATCCGGCTTGGAGGGATCGGGAATCCGGACGTAGCTAGTCCTTAAGATAGATGAAGGGTCGCCGCACTGTCCCTCTACCACGGCAACGTGATGACTTGGGGAGAGTTAATCTCTCTCAGATCGGGTTTAGGCCCAATCTGGTCGTAATCCATAGCGACTCCCAGGGCGGCGATGCGATCCAAGAGCTTGTTTATGGAGGAGAGCTCCATTGGATCTAACTGCTCGGCGAGTTTTGAGCTGACATGAAGATTGTTTTCGATGGCTCAAGAGGTCATCATCGGCGCAGAAGCCGAACAGGCGGTCATAAGAAAACCACCTAGCCGGAGGGTTTGGCCGACAGCCAAAGCTCCCTTAGCAATGGTGCCGTCTTTAAATATGGGGCGAGGCATCCTTCCTGATGGCGACGACATAGAGGAACTCTCAATGAAAGCACCAATGTCGGTGTCAAAACCGGTGGATCTCGGGTAGGGGGTCCCGAACTGTGCGTCTAGGCCGGATGGTAACAGGAGGCAAGGGACACGAAGTTTTACACAGGTTCGGGCCCTCTTGATGGAGGTAAAACCCTACGTCCTGCTTGATTAATATTGATGATATGGGTAGTACAAGAGTAGATCTACCACGAGATCGGAGAGGCTAAACCCTAGAAGCTAGCCTATGGTATGATTGTTGTCCTACGAACTAAAACCCCCCGGTTTATATAGACATCGGAGAGGGTTAGGGTTACATAGAGTCGGTTACAATGGTAGGAGATCTACATATCCGTATCGCCAAGCTTGCCTTCTACGCCAAGGAAAGTCCCTTCCGGACACGGGACGAAGTCTTCAATCTTGTATCTTCATAGTCCAGGAGTCCAGCTGAATGTATAGTCCGGCTATCTGAACACCCCCTAATCCAGGACTCCCTCAGGCATAGCTTGAGAAGTCAGTGCTCCATTTGCCTTTTTCCATGGCAGCACGCTCTTCCTTGGCACTATGTTTGGCCAAGATTACAGGATGGCCAGGAGAGGTGTGACCAATACCACTAATGATAACTTCGCCCTCTTTGTCTCCAGTAGCTTTTTTCGGAATTGATGCAGTTTCAGTAGCTCTCACCGGACTAGAATACCTGTCATCAGCCCGGATTGGTTCGACCGGTTCAGCATCAGGCACAACAATCTCAGCTTCTGGTTGTTCATCGAGATTGTGATCTTGAGGGGGTGGCTCATCAAAAGTAGCTTCAGGATTGGGACCCTCCGGATCAACAGTTTGTTCCGGTTCAACCGTTTGCTCCGGTTCATGAACCACCTGTTCTTTGGGCGGATTGTTCACTCGAGCCTTTTTGCTGGGTCTGGCTTTGGCTCTACAAATAGAAAAAGATGCGAAAGTTAAGCATAGTATATAAAGTATGGAAAACATTCAAAGAAGGGGTTCAAGTACTTACCCAGCTACAGTTTTAAGAGGAGGAAGTTGGGTCGCTGTTGACTCGCCAGAAGATGAGGGAGGTGTCACCTGATAATTTGAATCGAACGGATTAAGAGGTTGTCAGAAATAACCTGCCTTGGGATAAGAATTGTCAGAAGGAGGTGAGACCTTCGATCGACGCTTTTGAACCAGGGTGTCAGGTAAACCGGCCGAAGTGACCTTTTGGCCGCTGTGCCGGGTTGTGCGGCGAGCCTCGTGCTGCTGCTTCTTCAAAATAAATGTTGGATCCAAGTAAGCAAGAGGATGTGAAAAGCTTACTTTCCGGATCGCTTGACAGATTTTTTGTGTTGGCAGAGAGTCTGAATCGGAGGAAAGGATAATTACCTCTACATCATCATCGTGGCTGCCCTCCGCGCCCTCCTGATAAATATCATTGTTAATGAGATGCATAAAAAGGGAACCAAGTGAGTCAAGTTCTACTTCAACTTCCGGTTCATCCAGGTCGTCATCTAGTTCCATGCTGATACGTTCAGCTGCCTTCTGCTTTGAGGTTTTCTTGACGGCTTTTGTTTTGGGACGGGAAGGTTTTGCCACTTTTTCTTGAGGTTTCTTCTTCCAGAACGGATCATCACCCTGTTTATAAACAAGCAGAAGGGTATTCACAGGTTGTACAGTCTAAAAAGATATCAAAGGTAAAAAGGAAGGACAGTACTTACAACAGGCAATTTGATTTTTGCATAAAAGGGGTTTAAGCCGGTTTGGCGGCAGACAGATTCCGATTCATTCAAAATCTTCTTGACACCCTTAGTGACTTCTTCATCGGTTAATTGAATGTTGATGTGACGTTGGGAGTCTTCTACTTCACTAGTGTACTCACACATTAAACCGGAGCGGCGACTTAATGGCAAGATGCTCCAGGATATCCAGCAACGCACAAAGTCGACGCCTGATAAACCGTTGGCCATAAAGGCTCGGAGCTTGGCGAGTTGAGGGGCATATGAGGCCCGTTCCTGGGCACTTAGACATTGCAGCAGTGGATGAGTGTTGGAAAGCCGGTGGGCACGGTAACCCGGCAGAGGGTTCTCGTCTTCAGGGGAAGTGTCTTTACAGTAGAACCAAGTTTGGTTCCACTCTTTGGGGTGACTGTGCAGCTTAGCATGAGGGAATTCAACTTCTTTTCTTTTTTGAATAGAGACGCCACCAAGTTCAGTGTTGGGTCCGTCTACAAATTTAGTGCGCCGGTTCAGATGGAAAAAATCCCGGAACAGCTCAGCAGTTGGTTCTTCTTGTAAGTACACTTCATAGATGACTTGGAAATTGCATATATTGGATACTGAGTTAGGTCCAATATCTTGAGGGTGGAGCTGGAAACTGGCAAGCACATCCCGAAAAAACTTTGACCCGGGCGGTTTGAAACCACGGCCTATGTGGTCAACAAATACCACTACCTCACCCTACTTAGGGGTGGGAGGATTCTCCGGTCCAGGAACTCGCCACCGGGTCTCATTCTTTTTTGGTAATGTACCAATTCTGACCATTCCATTAAGCTGTTCCTCGCTAACCTGGGAAGGAGCCCAATTACAGGCATAAAACTGTTTGGCCATTGCAAGTGAAAAGCTGAAAAGAAATACCGGTTTACAATTCATTCATGGTGGTGCAACGGAATAAAGATATACAAGTATGTAAATTTCGTAAACCGAAGGCTGATACAATAATGAGTGACAAGGCAACATCGGAACAAAGGTATATGCATACTGTTAAACCGGAGTATGACAACGGAGATAAAGGGCTTGCCGGTTCACCAGGGGACTAATGGTATGTGATAGATTGCTTTTACAAAGGTAAACCACTTATGTGGTAAAGAGGATACAGATCTAAGGCAAGAATGACTAAGTAAGGTAAAACAGGTTTCACAAGGTTGTAGGGAAATTTTGGATCTACCGTAAGATAGGAAATCAAAAAGATTTAGACCTAAAAAGGTTGGTCCCGAAGGGGTTCACAAAGGACTAGATCAGTTTTTACGCGCATAAAGGTTTGTTGTGGTAACAGAGATAAGCCATTACATGGAATACATCAAGTTTGAAGTTCTTATCTATGGATTAAGGAGAAACAGGGAAGAACAGTGCCGGAGCCTTGATGAACTTCGATGAACAAGGAAACCCTAGGCAGATCTACAAAGGAGGAAAGGAAAGGACTTACAATGGCTGTTGAAGCAGCGGAGGTACACCGCAGATCTCTGGTGCAACCAGGTTGATGCAGCGGCCAACGGAGAGGAGGAGGTGAAGCTCGGCGATGGCGGCGGCGCTCGGTTGCAGAGGTGTCGCAAGGAGGAAGAATAAGTGAAGGAGACGAAGGGGGAAAGGGAATGGCCCTTGGTCCTATTTATAAGGAGAACCGATAAGCGACAAGTGCGTGAATCGGATGTCGCCTCGATGGTTGGATATTCATTAATGAAGGGTATCTTCGGTTTCAACGAATAGATGACGTCACGGCGATTTACTATGGATCTAAAGGATGACGTCACAGCGGTTTACCAGATCCATACGACGGTGCCAGGGCAAGAATTTTTCTAAGTATTGAAGATTGACATGAACAAGTTCAAATCAATCTGGGGCCTAATGTTGGGGATATGACTACTGGAGGTAAACTAGATAAGAGTGGCCAGGTTAATTCCATGAATATAGAAGCCCATGAAGATGGGAGGATGGTGGCGCTTTACAAAGGCCCAAGGCCCAAAGGCGAGTTAAGGCCTATAGACGTAAACCGACTCTTTCATGTAACTTGTATTTTAAGGAATAGAGACCGAGCCGGACACGTGTATGATCTGGCCTCGGGACTCTGTAAACCGGCGGGCATTAACCTATGTATATAAAGGGACGACCCGACAGCGGTTTAGGGACAACAGACAACAACTCGAGAGCCAGGCAAAGCAGATTCGCTCCCTGGTCATCGAAACCATAGCAATGCCAATCACAACTAGACGTAGGCTTTTACCTTCATCGAAGGGGCCGAACTAGTATAAAATCCCTCGTGTCCCTTGTCCGGTTTAACCCCTTTAAGCTAACCCATAGTGATGGCTCCACGACTAAGTCCTTTCATGAGGACATCTGCTGTGACAAACCCACGACAAGTGGCCAACTGCTGCCTCAAACCGCCCTGGCCTCATCTTCGAGCCGTTGGATTCCTTTGTTACATCGCCTTGCATCGGCTCTAGCCCTGCCACTTCGGATGGCTGCAACCTCTCTTCGCTGGAGTCATCATCACCGCATCTCCTCCCCTACAGTGCTGAACCGCCCTGACATGAGTGGCGCTCTGCCTCTGCCACCGCGGGCTATTTCTGCCTCGCCTTGTCACCACATCCCGAGCCGGCTTACCATCCAGGTTTGCCGTGGCGTATCTCCTCGCCGGGGGTCTCCTCAACGCCTGCAGCCTCGCCCCGAGCTCACCTTTGCTCTGCTCTACTCGTGCGTGTACGTACAACCGTCCGAGCTCACCGCTGCTCTGCTCTACTCGCTGTCTTGCTCCGGAGGCCAGCCGCCGCGCCATTGCGGCCTCAATCTGCCACTTCAAGCTGTCAGGGTTTGGCGGCCTTGAATCGTCTACCCTCATTATTGCCTTGGCTCCGGGTCACCCCGCCTTAAAACTACAAAGTTCAGAATCACAATCACCATTGTGACCCATCGTGGTTTGCTCTGGTCTCCTCTACTGCCGCTTCAAACCACTGACGCCAAGTCGCCACGATCGTCGTCACCTTCTTCCTCATGATGCCCCGAATCACCTCCGCTGTGCACATGTATACCTCTGGGAGCTTCAGTGCCTTGCAGTTCAGCACGAGCACCCTCTGTTGCCCTGAGACGCCCTGCTCCTCTGCTGTTATAAATCGCCGCCTCCTCCGCTGGCTCCGAGCCACCTCGAGTCGCTGTATTCGCGGCCAAACCGCCCTGGCCTCGCTCAAATCGGCTTCACCCTCACCTCCACCATTGGGTCACCTGCTTGTCACTTAGCTGCCTGCTGCATCAAAACCACCGTCGCGCTGCTGCCTTGAACCGGATGGCAAACCGCCATGGTGTGTCCCATTATTTCTGCAGACTCGCCTACGCTGACGAGTCGCCGTTGCCGCACCTCGTTTCAGCCTTGAATCGGCCTGTGCTGCTGCGCGTCGACCCGACGCCCGGCCAGGCGGCCTCATCTCCACCCCCAAAATGGTTTCCATGGGCCTGCCTGCTACGTCGAAACTGCCCGTTGTTGGTATTCAAGCCGCTAGAATCCCTCGTTGTTGAACCGGCTCTTGCCGTCGAGCTGCCGTCTTGCCGGTCTCCGCTGTCCGCTTCGCTCAGTCGCGGGTTTCTCCGTCACCTGCCGCTGTTTTCATATGATCCCCTGACAGCAAGAAGGAAAATATAAGATGAGGTTCGGTTGGGAGAAAAGTCAAGGGCGGATATATATATATATATATATATATATATATATATATATATACATACATATATATATATATATAAAGTAGCACAGGAAAAGAAGGAAGTACTGCATAATAAAAGGGGAAGGCTACGTGGGTGCTATTATTTTATCAGATGTATGTCTAGGCGGCCGTCTGACGTTGTTCAACATCATCTAATGCGAGCGTTCATGTTCATATGATAAAATATACCAGGTGCTATTGTTTTTATCTACTTTTAGTGCATATTTTAATCAAAGAGAGAAATTACTTTGGTTTGTATATTTTTATGTGCAGCAAAGGTGGTGCCAGGTTGCGTCTATGAAGTATGCGTCAACATCTCGCGCACGGTGTCTGCACCAGCTTGCTAATTGAATGGGTGTGCGCAAGCTGCCGCCCGTGCAGCTCAATTTACATCAACTCGGTGGGACCACACCGGCTACTGACTCGCTGTTCGCGTGGTTTACCGTGCCTGTGATTGCTTCGCCCGTCCATGCCGGTTTACATTGCCGCGACCGGCTCATCTGTCTTGCTGTCGCGGCCGACTCGGCCGCGATTGATTTCAGCTTCACCGTGGTGATGATCAATTACTCGGTGGATAATTTTTGACCTAACATATCAGGTGAAATCCATGCAGTATATTTTTATATTATATATTGCTTTCTTTAAAAGAGCAATTACTCAGGCTTGCAAAGTTATCTAATGCAGGACCCTAAACCACCATATTGGTGCAAATTTAAAGGCCGTCAGAAAATTTTTGGCCTAAAAAGAAGGATTTCGGTTTAAAAATCCGGCTCAAGGGAAGGTTGTCTCCCACAAAGCTTTGAAGCTCTCAATATCCGGTTTAAGAATTTCCAGTTAAAAGAATAAATCTCACGCAAGTTCGAGTTCTCAGGAAAAATTAAGGGGACCAAAGAGAGTCTGCTGCACAACACAACTCAAACATAGGTACCCCTTGAGCACAGCTCACAGTATCATTTGGGGGCTTGGTCGTATTCGAACCATAGCTACACCTCTTGATCTGACTATCAAGCCAATATTATCATAAGAGCACAGCTCTGGTTATTTCGGTAATCCGACTATCAAGCCAATATTATCATAAGAAACATAGCTCTGGTTATTTCGGTAATCCGGCTATCAAGCCAATATTATCATAAGGGGCCAAAGAGAGTCTGCTGCACAACACAGCTCAAACATGGGTATCCCTTGAGCACAGCTCATAATATCACTTGGGGGCTATGTTCGAACCATAGTCACACCTCTTGATGGGCTTAAGGCCACCAGGGACATCACTTGGGGGCTCTGGTCATATCCGAACCATAGCCTATACCCTCTTGATCAGCATAAGGGCACCAGGGAAATCACTTGG
Organism: Triticum dicoccoides; assembly: GCF_002162155.2. Classification (NCBI taxonomy): domain Eukaryota; kingdom Viridiplantae; phylum Streptophyta; class Magnoliopsida; order Poales; family Poaceae; genus Triticum; species Triticum dicoccoides. The sequence continues at coordinate 515,119,636 of NC_041392.1, read as the reverse complement.
GGGCTTGGTCGTATCCAAACCATAGCTACACCTCTTGATAGGCATAAGGCCACGAGGGAAATCACTTGGGGGCTATGGGTTCGAACCATAGTTACACCTCTTGATAGGCATAAGGGCACCAGGGAAGTCACTTGGGGGCTTGGTCGTATTCGAACCATAGCTACACCTCTTGATCGGCGCAATGCCACAATTATGACTACTTGGGGGCTACATTATTCAAGTTGGGATTACATCAAATACACAAGTCTCATGTCGCTGCAAGCATGCACCATGACACTTGGGGGCTAATGCAAAGTCATTGTTTGCTCACCTTATTAAAGACCCGACTCATCACATCGTAATGAGCCGGCCCTTGGGGGCTACCAATTGCTCCTGTCAAACAATTCAAGGTACAAAGCTTTTAATCCATTATATTGAAGGATCCTGCTCAGTTGGTAAAGCACAAGGCTCTTAACCTTGTGGACGTGGGTTCAAGCCACATGATGAGGGTTACATCATATAATGTTATTCGCAATGAAGTATATATAAAGTCCCAACTCAATATTATCTTACTGAGCCGATCCTCGAGGGCTACACGTTGCTGTTCAAGTCTACATGATCATATCTATAAAGTCCCTGCTCCTTATTGCATAATGACCCGGCCCTTGGGGGCTACACTGGTTGAAGTTTTTATGAGCATCAGGCAATTACAAGTCCCAGGTTGCTGCAAGCATGACAACCCGGCACTTGGGGGCTACATATGTGGAATATTCAGTTTTGACTAGTGACTGAGATGAACAATTTGGATTTCTTCAAGCTTGTGACATTCATATTGAAGCAAATCTTAAGTTGTTACTACGTTGCCTTCTTAAGACTTGGGGGCTACAAGTGATAGGCATATAAGAGGTATATTTTCAAACTTGAAGTTAACTACAATTATGACCCGGTGCCATCAATATTTGTAAACCGACAATGATAAACCGGCAAGGTTCTCCATTCTTAAACCGGCAAGTTCTACATTCTTAAACTGGCTGAAGATCAGATGAATATTTCAAAGACCAATATTTTTGTTGAGCATTGGGAGCTGAGTCAAAGGAGTTATTCTTCCGAATATTTCTCTATGGCAAACCAATGTCAGCAAATTGATTATGAAGCTGGCCTATTGACCCAGATTTTATAGAAGAAGGAAGTGACAAGGACTTAAGGATGACCAGGATCAGTTTAACATGGATAAATCCAAATTAAACTGGGGGCTAATGTCGGGGATATACCCCGCAGTATGATCCGGCTGAAGTCATAACCCTGCTGGGACTTAGTAAACTGGCTGACAGTTAAGACAGACAGTTAACCCAGACGGTAAATCAGCAGGTTGATAAACCGGCTGAGAGTTAAGTCAGATGATAACCCGGCAGGAGTTAAGTCAGATGATAACCCAGCAGGAGTTAAGTCAGATGATGACTCAGCAGACCACCATAAACCGGCAGACCATCATAAACCGGCACACCATCATAAACCGGCACTAGTCATAAACAGGCAGACCATCATAAACCGGCACTAGTCATAACCCGGCAGACAGTGATAACTGGGTTGCCAGGGGTTATGAAGCCCGAGACGTTATGAAGCCCAAGATGTTAAGAAGCCCATGAAGAGAAGTCAGAATAGTTAAGTCTTAAGTCCGAGTTGGACTCTACATGTAACCCGCCCCTTCAACTTATATAAGGAGGGGCAGGGCTCCCCAAAGAGGGACAAGTAAGAAGAAACAATCTTAAGGGTTAGGGGTAACTGGGAGAGCCGGTTTACGGCGACTTCCTCATGATCATAATGAGATCTAGCCACAAACAGCATGTAGGGCTATTACCGGATGATGTTTCCCGGGGCCTGAAGCTGTCTAAATCCTTGTCTTGTGTTGCGTCTCTCGATTCCGCTCAACCCTCTCAAGCTACCACATAGATGTGTTGGCCTCACGGCGAAGTCCTCACACTAGGACATCTGCCATGACAATTCCACGACAAGGCTCAGCATGACGCAGAAGTAGCACTGCTATGCGGAGAGGTAGGACATGCCAAGGAAAATTTAGCAGCGAAATATGTCAGGATGGCTGCAGAATGGGCGGCTCTGGATGCACGTGCTCAGCAGCTTCAAGCGGAGACTTTCCGGCTCTCGGTGGATCTGAACGCGTCAAACGAGGTCATGAGGAGAAGACACCAGAAAACTCAATCACGTCTGCCTCTGACTTACGATCCTAGGAACCTTTTCCACACACCCGGGGCCGGTCCCAGCAACCCGCAGGAGGCAAACCGGATCACAACACCCGGGACGGGGGCACCGGTTCAGTCGAGGGCCATGGAACCACCCCGTGTGAATATTGCTCCGCCTCATTACATGCCAGTACCACCGAGTCACTTCTTTAACCCTTTGGAGAATTTAATTGCTGCGTCGACACATCTGGCGGCTCTCCCAATGGAAGACGACTCTCCAACGGTGATCGAAGCACGAAGGTCAGAGAACTTCTTCAGACAGCCCTGGCACAGCAGGATTTGTACTCTTATAGTCGAGACAAAATCCATTCAACCCCTCGCCCAAGCCGGAGCCCGAGCTATAGCAGGCATATGGACTCAGCGGCTATGTCAAGCAATGCCCAACGCCGTAACCAACCGCGCAAGCATGACCCTTCACATGATGGAGCCTTTAACTTGGTGGATCAGGAGAGGATACGTGAGGAGGCTGAGCGGGCGGTTCAACTGGCAGCTGAGCAGGCGGCTCATCAGTCTTTCTAGTTTATCCAGCAACCTCTGTTGAGGCAGGAGTGGCCACAAGGACAGGAGGTGTCCCTTGCCTAGTACCGTCTCTACGTAATGAGTGCTTGCCAAAAGATTTTAAGGGGCCTCGTAAGGTGCCTAATTACACGGCCGACTTGCAGCCTGGGGCATGGATTGAAAGTTATGAGATGACGATGGAGCTATTTGAGGTCAGCGATGCAGCAATGGCTAAATATTTCACTATGATGTTGGATGGAACATCTCGCACTTGGTTGAAAGGGTTGCCACCCAACTCCATTGGCTCATGGGCGGAGTTAAAAGCCCGGTTCATTCAGAACTTCAAGGACACATGTAAGCAACCTATGTCAATCGTGGACTTGACTAACTGTAAGCAAGAGGAAGGTGAGTCCACGACCCATTGGGTGCGCCGGGTCAAGGAGATAATACATTCATCTGATAAGATGGATGCCGGCTCTACGGTCTTAATGTTGGAGAAAAATTGCCGTTTTGAACCTCTGAAGCAGAAGCAGGGGCGGCTCAAGCGTGATTGTCATGACATGGGCCAGTTGATGGCGGCTCTGGTCAAATATGCTGATTCAGATAGTACTAAGGATCCCACGTCTGATGAAGAGAAGGCAGGGAAGGGAAAAAAGAACGGCAATGGAAAGGGTCACCAGCATAACCTGGCGAATCAAGGAGGTAATAAACGTAAGGGTTTGTGGCTAACGCCAGTACACATGGCAACAACCAACTGCGCAAGGGGAGGCCACCTCCTCGGTCCGGCGGGTCAGGTCCCACCCTTGAGCAACTACTGAATGAACCCTGTCCAAGACACGGCACCCGGGAGAAGCCAGCTACCCATCTGTGGAAGGACTGTACGATCATGAAGGTGTTTAAAAATTCCAACATGTTCGATGGTAACCACGGATAGGGATGGCACCCGCAGGGTTTGGGTACGGGTGGAGCCACCCCATACCCTTACCCGTCGCCCCAAATCTTACACATTACCCGTACCCATACCCGTCGACGGGTACAACTTTTTCCCATACCCATCACCCGTCAGGGTAAATGGGTACCCACGGGTAAAATTACCAAGATTTGCAACACATCGATTTGAGCATTACATAGTCATAAACAACAACTTATAATAATAATTTATAAACATCAACACGTCATGATAGCAACACATGAATACTCACCATCTATATATGTACAACAAATATATTCCTACTCTAAGATCGGCGCTCATAATCATAAAATCGTAAACAAAATTGAAACTCACCTAGCGGATGGAACGTTGCTAAGCAAGCTAGGGTGTTGCTGCTTCATGCACGACTTGGACATAGTGCTACAATGATGCTGCGCCTTGGACCCAATTGCAGGAGTAGGCTCTTTCCTAGCGCACGGAGGCACAAGGCACCATCCGACAATAGGGTGAGGCTTGGTCTCGTGGTAGGCTTGCCGTGATCCTGGCCGTGGTGGGCACTGAGTTGTAGCTCCACCTCGCTGTTCCCATCCACGCGTGAGCTATGATCATGGTCCCCGGATCCATGGTGTTGGCGTCCACCTCGGAGGACAGGAAAGGTGTGGTGGTGCGAGGCATCAAGCGGCCGGAGGCGCCGGCGGAAGTGGGTAGCGGCGAGAAGATGAGATAGATATGCTGGGCGCTGGTTGCTACGAGCATGCGAGGTAATTTTGGACGTAAATCACGTTGATATAGCCATATAAGGAACGAGGCAATTCTGCACATTAATCACCTTTTTCGAGACAAGGACATTAATCACCTAGAACGAGGCAATTATGGGTCGAGCTTGTGGGTCCTGTGGCTTTGTTGTGGGCCAGCTGCAGGATTTATGTAAAAAATGTAGTATATGGAAACATAATATTTATGGCCTATTAAAAAATCATATTGCATGCGGGTACATGGGTACACGGGTATGGGTTATACTAAACCATACCCGTACCCACTATACCCGATGGGTTTCAAATTTTCCTATTTATGTACCCATGGGTATTTTTTTGAGCCATACACTTGCCCTAATAGGGTTTTTACCCGCCGGGTACGCGGGTAATGGGTACCCATTGCCATCCCTAACCACGGACCTGGCGGCGGTTTAGGCGGTGGCCGCTTTCATGGCCCGGGCGCCGGCTCAGGCGGAGGCGGTTTTCACGGCCAGGGCCATCCGGGTAACCAAGGTGGTTATAATCAGCAATCCGGCCAAAGTAATCAACAGCAACAGCAGCAGCAGTCCGGGTATCAGAGTAGCCCAAAACAGCTAAACAGTGGGCAGCACCATGTATTTACCACTAGTTTTTGCAAGAGGGACCAGAAACTTCACAAGAGGGCTGTCAACGCTGTTGAGCCGGCGGTTCCACGTTATTTGAGATGGTCAGAACAACCTATTGTGTGGAGTAGGGAGGATCACCCTCCCCGGGTTGATAATCCGGGTCACTTGGCTTTGGTAGTGGCGCCTCAGGTTGGTGGATATAAGTTTACTAAGGTGCTCATGGACGGAGGCAGTAGCATCAACATCCTCTATTATGAGACGTTTCATCGCATGGGGTTGACTGACAAGAGTCTTAGACAATCCAACATTGTTTTTCATGGTGTTGTACCTGGTAAGTCGGCATACCCAGTTGGTAAGATTGAGCTGGAAGTAGCCTTTGGGGATGAATATGATTCTAGGGCTGAGAAGTTAACTTTTGAAGTGGTTAAGATCAAAAGCCCATACCATGCCCTGTTTGGACGGCCAGCTTACGCCAAGTTCATGGCTCGGCCATGTTATGTGTATCTGCAACTCAAGATGCTAGGTTATAAAGGCACCATCACAATACATGGAAGCCGGAAAATAGCCCCGGAATGTGAAGCTGCTTATGCAGAGTCTGTTTGTGCAACAGAGGAATTAAAGTTTTATAAAGATAATGTTGACCCGGCAGACATGACGTCTTTGAAGAAGCCAACTACGGAGCATGAACCGGTGTTGAAATTCAAATCAGCTGATGACACCAAGATGGTTGATTTTGTGCCTGGCGACTCATCCAAACAGTTCATTATCAACGCTAACTTGGATCCAAAATAGGAAAGCGCGCTCATCGAGTTTATCCGTGAGAATCGGGACATCTTTGCATAGAAGCCTTCTGACATGCCGGGTGTCCCGAGAGAACTCGTTGAGCACACTCTCAATATTGATCCAAAATTTAAGCCGGTCAGGCAGTTTCTTTGATGGTTTAACGAGGAAAGGCGCAAGGCTATTGGAGAAGAGGTGGCCCGACTCTTGGCGGTCGGGTTCATTGTTGAAGTTTTTCACCCAGAGTGGTTGGCTAACCCAGTGCTTGTGTTTAAAAAGAACGGCACCTGGCGCATGTGTGTGGATTACACAGATTTGAACAAAGCTTGTCCGCCTGACCCTTTTTCTCTCCCTCGTATTGATTAGATCATTGATGCTACAGCGGGTTGCGAGCATTTGAGTTTTTTGGATGCCTATTCAGGTTATCATCAGATCAAGATGGAAGTTAAGGACCAGGAGAAGACATCTTTCATCACTCTGTTGGAGCCTTCTGCTATGTGTCTATGCCTTTTGGGCTTAAGATTGCCCAGGCGACTTATCAATGATGTGTGTAGAATTGCCTTCACAATCAGATTGGGCGTAATGTTCATGCTTATGTGGATGTGGTGAAATCCAGAGAGAAGGAAGCCTTGGTAACTGATCTGAAGGAGACCTTTGATAACCTCCGGGTCTAGAAAATGATGCTTAACCCGGCTAAGTGTGTTTTTGGAGTCCCAGCTGGCAAACTCTTGGGTTTTTTGGTGTCTAACAGAGGCATTGAGGCTAACCCAAAGAAAATTAAGGCAATCACATCTTTGGCTAAACCGACGTGCATCAATGACGTTCAGCAGCTGGCGGGCCATGTTGCAGCTTTAAGCCGGTTTATAAGCCGGTTGGGTGAGAAGGCTATGCCATTGTATCAAATGATGAAAAAAGCAGATGACTTTGTCTGGAGTGACCCTGCCAACTCTGCCTTTCAGGATCTAAAGAGACAGCTCGCTGAGCCGCCGGTTCTTGCTGCTCCTGTTGAGAAGGAGCCATTGTTGTTATATGTGGCTGCTAACTCATGTGCTATCAGTGTCGCTATTGTGGTGGAGCACAAGGAAATTGGCAAGGAACATCCGGTTCAGCGGCCGGTTTACTATGCCAGTGAGGTGCTCATTGAATCTAAGCAAAGGTACCCACATTGCAGAAGCTTGTTTATGTGGTATTCATGGCAAGCCGGAAGCTCAAGCATTACTTTCAGGGTCACCCTATCACTATGGTTAGCTCCGCTCCATTAGGAGATATTATTCAAAATAGAGAAGCCATGGGACGAGTCGCCAAGTGGGCCATTGAACTTGGGTCTCATGGTTTAAAGTATGTGCCACGTACTGCGATCAAATCTCAAGCGCTGGTCGATTTCATTAACGATTGGAGAGAGTCACAAACACCTGAAGAAAAGCCAAACAACACATACTAGACGGTTCATTTTGATGGGTCCAAACAGTTGGAAGGCTCGGGGGCGGGAGTTGTTTTAACTTCTCCTCGAGGTGACAAGTTTTGTTATGTGTTGCGATTGATGTTTCTTTGTACTAACAACACAGCAGAATATGAAGCCTTGCCCCATGGTCTTTGAATGGCTAAAGAGATGAGTCTGAGCCGGGTACGGTGCCTTGGCGACTCAGATTTGGTGGCTCAGCAGGTGTCAGGCAAGTGGTATTCCAAGGATCCTCTCATGGCGGCTTATCGCCGCGAGGTCGACGCCGTTGCGGGGAATTTTAAGGGTTATCAAGTGGAACACATTGACCACAAAAAGAACGAAGCGGCCGATGCCTTAAGCCGGTTGGGATCTCAGCGTAAGCCGGTGCCACCTAACAACTTTTTAGATATTTTACATAACCCGTCTGTTAAGTTGCCAGAGAGGAAGATTTGGCCATTCCTGACCCTGAGGCATAGTTGGTGGCAGCTCTTCATGTCATTCCAGATTGGACAGTACCGTTCTTGGCTTACATGACCCGAGGCGAGTTGCCAGAGGATGAGACCCTGGCCCGACAGATAACCCGGCGGTCCAAGTCAATGGCAATTTCTGACGGTGAGTTGTATCATCGTAGCGTCTTTGGAGCGTTTCAGCGGTGTGTTTCTCCTGAAGAAGGTAAAGAAATTCTTCGTGAGATCCATGAAGGGGATTGTGGTCATCACGCCGGGTCAAAGTCTCTTGTGGCCAAAGCTTTTCGTCATGGTTTTTACTGTTGACGGCTCACGCTGATGCAGAGGATCTGGTCAGTAGGTGTGATGGATGCCAGAAGTTTGCATGACGAGCACATGTGCCGGCTCAAGAGCTGTAGATGATTCGAATCACTTGGCCATTTGCGGTCTGGGGGCTTGACATGGTGGGACCTTTCAAAAGGTCTAAGGATAAAAAGACACATCTCTTGGTGGCAGTTGATAAATTCACTAAGTGGGTTGAGGCAGAGCCAGTAAGTAAGTGTGACGCGGCCACGGCGGTTCAGTTCATGAAAAAGGTGATCTTCCGTTTTGGTTTTCCACACAGCATTATCATGGACAATGGCACTAATTTATCCCAAGGGGCTATGGAGGAGTTTTGTCAACGTGAACATATTCGGTTTGATGTTTCTTCCGTAGCTCATCCTCAATCTAATGGTCAAGCTGAGAGAGCAAATCAGGAAATTTTAAAAGGTCTCAAGCCCCGGATTATGGTTCCCTTACAGCGAACACCAGGTTGTTGGGTAGAGGAGTTACCCTCAGTGCTGTGGAGTATCAACACCACACCTAACAGGTCTACAGGTTACACACCTTTTTTCATGGTGTATGGAGCAGAAGCAGTGTTGCCTAGTGACATCCGTCATGACTCGCCCTGCGTGGCAGCTTACGTTGAAGCTAATAATGAACAAGCCAGACAGGATGCACTCGACTTGTTAGATGAAGAAAGTGACTTAGCAGTGGCTCGGTCAGCAATTTATCAACATGACCTGCGCCGTTATCACAGCCGCCGGGTTAAGTCCAGAACTTTTCAGGAAGGCGACCTGGTGCTCCGGCTCATCCAGGATCTGTCAGATGCGCACAAGTTATCCCCACCTTGGGAAGGACCCTTTGTGGTCAGCAAGAACTTAAACAATGGGTCATATTACCCCATTGACGTTCGAGAGCACAAAGACTCACGTAAGTCGGAGGAGGAGACCCGCCGGCCGTGGAACATTGCTCAACTTCGGCCATACTACACCTGAGCCACCGGCTCTCATCATGTACATACTTTAACATTGTATATACCATGACAAGTAATAAGGCAGGACCATTGGTCTCTTTTCTTTTCAAAAGATTGCATATCTTTGTTATGTTTTATTTTCAACTGACTATTAAGGAGCTGATCATATTTGAATCAAGTCTAACCTTTTTTGGTCCAGCTTATGATCGTATTCGAATCTAGCTGCAAATATCATGGTCACTTGGTGGCTTCCTGTTCAAACATAGGTTGTATTCGAACCAAAGAGAACATAGCTGTCGTAACCCTCTTGATCGGCTCAAGGCCAAACTCACTTGGGGGATTCTTGATCGTATCCGAATCATACCTTAACCACTTTTGGGTCCGACTTGGATCATATTCGAATCAGGGTCATTAAAAACCTCTCAAGGTCATTTGGGGGCTTCCTGTTCAAACATAGGTCGTATTCGAACCAAAGAGAACATAGCTGTCGGTACCCTCTTGATCAGCGCAACGCCAAAGCCACTGGGGGCTATATGGTCATATTCGAACCTTAGCTTAACCCCTTTGGTACTGTTTACTGATCGTATTCGAATCAGAAGCCACTAACCTTTAAATATAAGGTTAAATCATACTTGTTACCTGTTATTTGCCTTTTAATTTTTTGTTATCTCAATTCCACAAATAATTAGCATGATCTTCTTCGCCGGCTTGTTTATTTGACAACAAGGCCACCAAGGTATGATGATCATTAAGTATTCAGAGGCATTGACTTCTCAGAAAGATTGAGTTATCAACTTCATTACCTGGTTTATTCAAGACGGTGGTCTAAGGATCAAGGGTACAAGTATGCTATTATTTATACGCAATTGCCTGCTGCATTAACCAAAGGGTTAGTTTCAGCGCTTGTCATTTATTTATATCTATTTCTATTTTCTATTATGGTAAACATATTGGCTATAAGCCAGGTGTTTTAACCCATTCAGTTCTAAGCCTCCAAGCCAGTCTTTTCTCTTGTATCTACATGAACAAATTTAAAGTGTTGCAGAAACAATCATCAAATATGATGCATATGTTGCCATCAGGAAATACGGAGTCACACACAGTGTTTTATGCATGATGGCATAGGCAAGGCATTCAGTGTTTTCACAGCTAAACTATTACAAGGCTTTTTATAAGCCAATGAAGATGGTTATTACTCCTCCCTCGCCGGTTCACCGCCCTCTGTTGGCTGGAAGTTGGGTTTTGACCAGTCAAAACCATTCACGGCGACAAATTCAGCTTCTTCATCGATCAGGTCGGCCGGGTCAACTTCCGGGGCAAAGGTATTTTCTCTTATAGGCGGGATCAAATCTGTCACCTTGTACGAGGGAGTCGCCATCTTCTTATTTTCAACATCAAAACCCGGCTGGTATTTGTCGATGTTGGTGTCATCTCCAAGGGTAGTTGCCTAAGGTCGAACTCCGCGCACGCAAGCCATGAAGTCATCCTGCTCAAAGGGAGATCCGTCTTCCTTCATGGTGGGATAGCCTCTGGCCACATCCGCCGGGTCTAGGTCTGGCACCCAAGCCTTGGAGCGGCTCAGGGCAGTCAAAGCTCCCGCTCGCGCACAAGAGCGCTTCACTTCTTGAAATCTAGCGGGCAGGATTGACAGTTTCTTCAAGACGTCGCTGAGCCGGTTGGGTCCTTGATTGGTAGGAGAGATGGCGGCAAGTGCCTGTTGTGCGCCAATATACAGTTGTTCTACTAAAGTATACACTGCCTTCAGTTTAATCAAGGGATCTTGGCTCAGGTTCTTGCTTTGTGGGCTTGCACATATTTTATACGTAGTCAGCTGGCGGCTTATATTCTGGATCAGCAAAAAAGTACACAAGATTAAAGACAGACGGTTTACCAAAGATGGTGGCCACCATTTGAGACACCCGGCCCTTTAACCCGTTCAGCTCTGTTGAAACCTCTTCAAGGGCTGCTTCGACCTTCTCGGCGCGTTGCGTCAGAAGCGTTTTTTCATCTGCCCAGGTTTTCTTCTTGGCGATGAAGCTGGTCTTTAAATTTTCCGTCTCAGAGAGACTTATTTGTAGTTTGGAGTTAGCAGATTTGATTTCTGCTTCCTAACTCGCTAGTCGGGTCTTCGTGTCAGTCAATTGTGAGTTCAGTTTAGATAAGGCATTCTGCAAAAAATATACTCAGATGAGTCAAGATTTCGCTTAAAAGTTCAACAATCAAGATTCAAGTCCCAAGTACTTTACAAAGAAACCACTTGACACTTGGGGGCTAATGTATGCCAAAACAATTTTTTATGACTCTAAAGAGATATTTTAAGTCCCAAGTACTTTACAAAGTAACAACACTTGGCACTTGGGGGCTAATGTATGCAATTCAGCAAGTTTCTCAAGGTTAAGCCGGGGTATTAAGTTCTTTGAATATGGTACAAATCAATTTAAAAGTACCGGCTCATTTATGATCAAAAGGAATCGGCCCTTGGGGACTACAGGTGAAGCTTTGTTCTATTTTGTTGAATTCAAGAAAAGTTTCAAAGGTAACAGTCTTGGCCTATACTATAAAGTCTACAGATCATTCCGGTTCTCTCATAATCTGAAGACTTGGGGGCTGGAGGAATATAGATAAGCCGGAAGAACATACCTCGTATTTCAACTGCAACTGTTTGACCATTTCGATCTCAGAATCACGACTAGAGTGCACATGGCTGAGATAGCCGGATAAAATATCGTTGGCATTAAGATGATCATAATTGGCAATGTCAAAGCGCACTTTCTGCCTCTCTAATGCCTCTTGTTTCACCGTGTGGCAAGCTAGCACGGTTGGATTCCCCGGCTCAATAAAACGGCCCCCGGTGATCTGAATGTCTTGTGCAGACGGTGATGGCGGGTTGGCTGAGCTTGATGGTCCAGTTGCGGAAGGGTTCACAGTGGTCTCATCAAACGACGGCTCGGGAGGATTTGATTCTGCATCGACAGGCGGGTCTTCTGGAGCATCAGTTAATGGAGGAGAAGCTGGCCTGGCAGGGTCAGATGCAAGGATTGGCGGGTCTTCCGCCGGTTTAGCTGCCTTTGCCTTCTTGGACTTAGCTTGGCCACTAAGAGAGATGTTGCAGGACTGTCAGTACAAAGATACAATTTGAACAAACCGGAAAAAGGAGGATTTTTCATTACCCAGGGGTAGTCTTGAAGGCCGGAAATTGAGTCTTTGATGAGTCGCCAGAAGAGTGAGATAAAATAAAAGTTAAAATAATGCAAGGGAAAGGATTCATTAAACAGAGTTAAGGACCAAAGAAGTAAACCTCATTCCGGCACTTCTAAGGAGTTTTTTGAAGAACAACAGCCGGTTCGTCTTCGGTCCGGGCTTGACGGCGGCTCTCATGTTGCTGCTTTTTTCAAAATAAAGTTGGGATCCAATTGAGCTAACGGGTTAGAAAACCTTACTTTACGGATCACTCGTCGAATTTTTTGTCTTGGCAAGGGCTCTGAGTCAGAGGAAATGATAGTTACCTCTTCTTCCACGGCCTGACTGGCCCCAGTGTCATCCTGGTAATGATCAGTGTTAATAAGATTGTTAAAAAATTGTCCAAGGGAGTCAAGGGCTACCTCCGACTCAGAAGAATCGCCAAGCTTCATCCAGTCTTCGGTAGTGCTCTTCTTCTTCTTTTTTGACCTCCGGGTCGTTTTCTTGGCATTTATGGCTGCAGCTCTCGCTTTCTTGGCAGCCTCATGGTCATATTTAACTTTCCAGAAGTCAGAATTGGCCTGCAGATAGGTAAAAACATGATGAAAAGGTCAGGCAAGTATTAAACAATACGGCCAGGAAAAATATAAAGGAGAAGAGATCAGAATATCCTTACTTCTGGCACCGGGTTAAGCTTGCAGAAGGGGTTTATCCCAACAATACTGCAATCTTCGTATTTCCCATTCACCAGAAGGGTTGACATTGAAACAATATCCTCTTCTGTTAATTGAGCGGGGCTATGACGAAGAGAGTCATCCGGGCCTCCACCATACTCATACATCAACTTTGACCGACGGCTTAGAGGGATGACCCGCCATGAGATCCAGCAGCGTGTTAGATCAACTCCAGTTAATCCGTTCCCTAACAGAGCATTAATCCTTTTGATGGATGGTATCATCTTTCTGCGTTCGGCGGCAGTGAGCTTGTTAGGGAGCGCGAACTTAGAGTCAAGACGTTCGGGGCAATAACCCGGCAGTGGCCTCTAGTTTGCCAGTGAAATGTCTTGGCAATAAAACTAAGTCTGATTCCAGTATTTTGGATGACTTAGCAAGACTATGAGGGGGAAGACAGCGCCCTGCCAGCGTTGAATTGAGATGCCTCCAAGCTCTAAGCTAAGGCCGTTGGTGCACTCGTTCTGCCGGTTCAGATAAAAGTATTCTCTAAACAGCTCCACGGTCGGCTCTTGTTGAAGATACACCTGACAAAGTACTTGGAAGTTACAGATGTTAGATATGGAATTGGGCCCAATATCTTGAGGGTGGAGTTTGAAAAAGTGGAGGACCTCTCTGAAGAACATTGAGCCGGGCAGTGAGAAGCCACGGTTCATATGGTCAGTAAAAACAATCACTTCACCAGCCCTTGGATTGGGTCGTTCTTCTTCCGAGTCAGGGGCACGGTAAGACATGACGTCTTTTCCTGGCAAAAATCCTATGGTGAAAAACTCCTTCAAACGTTCCTCAGTTACGGTTGAGGGAACCCAGTTACAGATGGTTGGTGCTTTGGACGACATGATGTGCAAAGAAGAACTGAAAAGAAAGGCAACATGCCAGTTCAATTCAATGGTGAAGTTAACAGTTAAATGATGATAATACAGGGAAGTAATGGCGGCTTAGTTAAGGGCTAATGTCATATAAGGAAAAGTAAGCCGGCACAGTTAGTCGCCATGACTACAGATATTTGAAGAAGGTAAATTCAGCTAAGTGTTGAGACAAACAAGTTTCCTAATTGCTTGGTATTATTCCAAATCAAATGGCTATTCAAAATGGAGAAAATTCTAGACCTAAAAGGTTCAGCGCAGAGGAGTCTATAAGTTCTAATGAGATCTTTGAACTAGAGAAAGGGATCTGGACATCAAAAGTAGGCACAAAAACGCTACCGCACAAGCATATATGTCTTTTTGGATCAAGAAGAAGCTTGCAGTGGAAGAACTATGAAGAACTACGATGAACTATTAAGAACACGAAGAAATTTGAAAACCCTAAATGTGGATCTGAGAAGTGAAAAGGAGGACACTTACAACCGCATATCTTTTGTGGTGGTTGACGCCATTCTCTGGATCGGTTCGGGTTAATGCAGCGGCCAAAGTCGACGGAGACGGAGGCGAAGCACGGCGGTGGTGAAGCTCGAGCGGCAGGGGGTTTGCGAGAGGAACAAGACGCAGTGAGAGAGAAGAAAGAAGAAAGCCGAGGCATGCATATTTATAAGGAAAATGTGAACAGACGGGCGCAAAAATCGAGGGATAGCCGAATAATGGTTATCCAACTACACAGACGCCTCGATTCTCGGGAGACATTAAAGATGAGGATCCGTTGGTAGATGACGTCATAAAAGTTTTTTGCATTTTCAAAAGATGACGTCACGGAGGGTTACAAAAACTTCTACGAGGATAAGAAGATGGATTTTTTTTCTAAGTATTGAAGATTGACAAAGAACGAAGTTCAAAGTCAACCTGGGGCCTAATGTTCGGGATATAGCTATCAGTTATGACCCGCCCAGGAGGGGCCGGGTCAGCCCCAATGGCGGGTTACACAAGAAGCCCAGTAAACATTCAAGATGATAGTTTATTAAATCTTATAGAAGGCCCAAAAGCCTGGAGGCGGCTTAAGGCCCGGTATTGTAAACCGCCGTATGTAAGGAAAGACTTGTAAGGAAAGGCATGTAAAAGAAGTCACCGAGCCGGACACGATTATGAGCCGGCCGGGACTCTGTAAGCCACCAGGCGTCAAGCCTTGTATATAAGGTGACGACCCGGTGGCGGCTTAGGGCAAGAAAACAATAGATTGATAACCAAGCCGGCGAGTTAAGCTTCTTGGTGATCGAAACCCCCAGCAATACCAACACAACTAGACGTAGGCTTTTACCTTCATCGCAAGGGGCCGAACTAGTATAAAACCTCTCGTGTCCTTTGTCCCGATTAACCCCTTTAAGCTTCCTAGTTGCAATGGCCCTACGACTAAGTCCTTTCTCTAGGACATCTGCCGTGACAATTCCACGACAATAAGGGACTTATGCAAATAACTCACCGAAGATGGCAGAGACCATTTGAGACACCCAATTTTTTTAAACCGGTGAGCTTTGTAGTAGCCTCCACAAGAGCTGCCTCAGCTGTCTCAGCATGTTGTATTAGGAGTGTCTTTTCTTCGGCCCAGGATTTCTTTTTTGCAGCTAAGCTGGTCTTCAATTTCTCAGATTCAGAGATGCTCAATTGGAGTTTAGAGTCAGTGGTCTTTATCTCTGTCTCCTGCTCCGCCAGCCGGGTCTTGGCATCCGTCAATTGAGAACCCAATTCAGATAGGGCGTTCTACAAAATATTCACAGGTGTGTCAAGACTTAAACTAAAAGTTATAAGGGTTCAAGTCTCAAGTACTTTGCACCGCAATACCACTTGACACTTGGGGGATAATGTCTGCCAAAGCAATTTTTTATGACTTTATATGTTTCAAGTCCCAAGGGTTTTACAAGGTAACAACGCTTGGCACTTGGGGGCTAATACATGATATTCAGAAAGTTTTTCAAGATTGAGCCGAATGACAATACTTATTGGAAGTAGTAAAAGACAGTTATGCAATTAAGTACTGGTTCATTTATGATAAATTGAGCCGTCCCTTGGGGACTACAGGTGAAGTTTATGCTACTTTATTGGACTTTCGAAAAACCTAGAGACAAAGTATCAACTTATATCATAAAAGTCTACAGATCATTCAAGTTCATCATCTGAAGACTTGAGGGCTGGCAGAGTATAAGTAAACCGGAGAACATACCTCATATTTTAGCTGGAATTGTTTGACCATCTCGTTTTCCGAGTCACGGCTGGAGTGCACATGACTGAGATAGCCGGACAGTACATCATTGACATTGAGGTGAGCATAATAGGAGATATCAAACCGCACTTTCTGCTTCTCTAAAGCCTCTTGCTTAGCAGTATGCCAGGCTAATACAGTGGGGGTCCCCGGTTCAACAAACCGGCTACCAGTAATCAAAATGTCAGTATCAGAAGTTGTTGGCGGGTTAGCTGAGCTAGATGGTTTAGTAATGGTCGGATTAAGGGTGGCCTCATCGGCTGACAACTCAGGAGGGTCCAATTGAGTATGAACAGCCGGGTCTTCTGGTGCTTCAGTTTGAGAGGGAGTTGGCATGGCCAGCTCAGGCGCAGGAACTTTTGGGTCTTCTGTCGGCTTAATCACCTTGGCCTTCTTGGATTTGGCTTGACCACTAAGATTTTATGAGACAGTTAGTGTAATGATGCAGTTTTAAAGATACAGAGGAAAGATGATTTTTACTTACCCAGGGGAAGTCTTGAAAGCCGGAAATTGAGTTTGTGACGAGTCGCCAGAAGAGCGAGAAACCTCCTGCAAAGGTAAAATAAAGTTAGTGACGCAAGGGAATAGATCCATTAATGGAAGCAAAAGACAAAGATGAAAGAAACCTCGTTCTTGCATTTTCGAGGAGTTTGTTGTAAATCAGAAGGCGGTTCATCGTCATCATTAGTCCGGGCCTGATGGCGGCTCTCATGTTGCTGCTTTTTCAAAAGAAAATGAGGGTCCAGATAAGCCAAAGGGTGAGAAAACCTTACTTTCTGGGTTACCAGTCGAAGTTTCTGTCTTGGCAAAGGGGCCGAGTCGGAGGAAATAGTTACCTCTTCTTCCACGACTTGGCTGACCCCCGTGTCATCCTGGCAATAGTCAGTGTCAATAAGGTAGTTAAAAAACTGGCCAAGGGAGTCAAGGGCTACCTCCGACTCAGAAGCATCATCCAGGTGGAATAAGTCATATGCAGTCTTCTTCTTCTTGGGCTTCCGGGTCGTTCTCCTGGCGGCTATGGCAGCGGCTCTAGCCTTCTTGGTAGCTTCATGATCATACTTGGCCTTCCAGAAGTCAGATTTGGCATGTAAACAAATAAACATGTTAAAAGGTCATGCAAGTATTTAAACTACTGAGGAAAACACAAAAAGAGAAAGAGGTCAGGGGATTTCACCTCTGGTGCCGGGTTAAGTTTGCAGAAGGGGCTTAACCCAACCTTACTGCAGTCCTCGTATTTGCCATTCACAAGGATGGTTGACATTGCAACAACATCTTCTTCAGTCAATTGAACAGAGCTATAACATAGAGAGTCATTTGGGCCTCCGCCATACTCATACATTAACTTGGATCGGCGGCTTAGAGGGATGACCCGCCATGCGACCCAGCAAAAGATCAGGTCAACTCCAGTTAAGCCATTCCCCAATAAGGCTTGGATCCTTTTAATACATGGAATAAGCTTCTTGCGTTCAGCAGCGGTAAGCTTATCAGGGAGCACAAACTTGGAATCCAGACGCTCCGCGCGATAACCCGGCAATGGTTTTTCATTGGCTGGTGACGTATCTTGGCAGTAGAACCAGGTCTGATTCCAATCTTTGGGATGGCTCGGTAAGACTATTAAGGGAAAGACGGCGCCCTGTCGGCGCTGAATTGAGATTCCACCAAGCTCCAAACTAAGGCCGTTGGTGCATTCGTTCTGACGGTTCAGATAAAAGTATTCTCTGAAAAGTTCCACGGTCGGTTCTTCTTGAAGATAAACCTCACAAAGAACTTGAAAATTGCAGATATTGGAGATAGGGTTGGGTCCAATGTCTTGTGGGCGAAGCTTGAAAAAATGCAGAACGTCTCGAAAGAACTTTGAGCCGGGTGGTGAGAAACCCCGGTTCATGTGATCAGTGAAAATGATAACTTCACCGTCTTTGGGCTGAGGTCGTTCTTCGTCCGGGTCAGGAGCACGATAAGACATAGCGTTTTTCTCTGACAAAAATCCTATGGTGACAAACTCCTTCAAAGTATCCTCCGTAACTCTGGAAGGGACCCAATTGCAGACTGTTGGCGCTTTGGACGGCATGGTGAAAGGACAGACTGAAAAGAAAGTGGTGTGCCAGTTCAATTCAATGATGAAATTAGACGTTAAACGATGATGGTACAAATAAGTAATGGCGTCTTAAAATAAGGGCTAATGACATATAGAGGAAAAGTGAACCGGCGTGATAAGCCGCCATGACTAAAGATATTCGAATGATGCCAGAAACAGAATTGGATAAGTGTTGACAGAAACAAGTTTACCAAGCTGTCACTATTATTTTGGATCAAATGGCCAATCCAAAAAGAAAATATTCTAGACCTGAAAATCTAGTACAGATGAGTTCGTGAGTTATAATGAGGCCTCTGTACAAGAAAAAGGGATCTACTAGTATCAAAAATGGACGCAAAACAACTACCGCACGAGTTATGTGTTCCTTTTTGGATCAGAAGAGGCTGCAGAGGAGGAACTACGAAGAAACTGTGATGAACTATGAAGAACACACAGAAACCTAGAAACCCTAATGAGGATCTGAGGAGCAGGAAGGTGAACACTTACAACCACATATCTTCTATGGAGGGTCGCTGACGTTCTCTGGATCGATTCAGGTTGATGCAGCGGCCGAGGTCGAGGGAGACGAGGTGCTCTGCGACAGTGGCGGGGCTCGAGCGGCAGTAGGGTTGCGAGAGGAAGAAGATGAAGAAAGGGAAGAGTGATGAAAGACCTGGTCGTGCCTATTTATAAGGGGATAAGCGAACAGGCAGGCACGAAAATCGAGGAAGACCTGAATAATGATTATCCAGTCAAATGGACGCCTTGATTCTCGGAAGATATTTAAGGATAAAGATCTGTTGGAGATAACGTCATAGCAAGCTTTCATATTTTCGGAAGATGACGTCATGGCGGGTTACAAAGCTTTTACAGACAAGGGAAGATGGATTTCGTCTAAATGTTGAAGGTTGACAAGAACAAAGTTCAAATCAACCTGGGGCCTAATGTTGGGAATATAACTTTCAGGTATGACCCGCCTAGGAGGGGCCGGGTCAACCCTAATGGCGGATTGTTATGAGAAGCCCAGTAATATTCAAGGTGATAGTTTATTAAGAATTGTAGAAGGCCTAAGCCCAGAGGAGGCTTCAGACCCAATATTGTAAACTGCCATATGTAAAAGAAAGACTTGTAAAGAAAGGCATATAAAAGAAGTCACCGAGCCGGACACGTTTTATGAGCCGGCCGGGACTCTGTAGGCCGCCAGGCGTCAACCCATGTATATAAGGGGACGACCCGGCGGCGGCTTAGGACAAGAAACAACAGATCGATAGCCAAGCTAGCAGATTCGCTCCTTGGTCATCGAAACCTAGCAATACAACATCAACTGGACTAGGCCTTACCTTCACCGTAAGGGGCCGAACCAGTATAAACCTCTCGTGTCCTTTGTCCCGATTAACCCCTTTAAGCTTCCTAGTTGCGATGGCCCTAAAACTAAGTCCTTTTGCTAGGACATCTGTCGTGACAATTCTACGACATGTTGGGAAGTTGATATTTGTTCTTTATTGTCTTCTTGTTCAATGGACGGTAGTCGACGCAGAGTCGTTCTGTTCCATCCTTCTTCTTGACAAAAAGAACACCAAACTAACGAAACTTTCTCGTTATGCAATCAGGTGTTGGGGATACATTGGAAGCATAATATCCCACCCAAACTAACAATTCCTACATCCAGCTGTATCCATCCTTCAACACATAACCAAGAAACCTTCAGAAATCATGTACCTCAACCTTCAAAAAGCATCCGTTATACGAGTTATGGCAATACTCCCAAACTCCCGCCCTAGTACTGGGTGGCGTCCAGGTTATCTCACCAACAATTGCACAAAAGAGATTTTCGATGTTGGCGAACTCAGGTATTCCAGAACTGCAATGATAAAATTGTGACGACAACACCTCGGAGCTCAACTCCCCGGGACACTGCCACAACCCCTAAATGTCAGGAGGCACCAAGAACAATGTTCTCGTCACAAGACTATCAGAACGTTTCCAAGATACCCGCGTGATCCTAATTTTTTTAGTGAAATTTGAGGAGAGAAGATTCAAAACTTCTACGTCAGGAGGCCTCACCAGAGCGACGAAGGGACTGGGGAGTAAAAAGAATCCTGCTCTCGGATATATATAATCCTAAGACTCAAAACATTTTGTTCTAGACTCAACAACGTCAGCGATTCGATCAAGCAGGGGGCTCCTAAGTCGGGGATGGCTCTTATTACCAACTTGTAACTCCCACAGTGCGGCTATATCTCCCACGTGTCGGGGCACGACTTAGAGGCATAGCCGCATGGTAGGCTTGTCGCGAGAGGGGTAATCTTCACACATCCCATGTACTGAATAAGAAAGGGATAAAGAGTTGGCTTACAATCGCCACTTCACACAATACATAAATAATTCATACATCATCCAAATACATTCAAAGGTTTGACTACGAAACCAAAATAAATGAAGACAACCCCAAATGCTAGATCCCCGATCGTCCCAACTGGGCTCCACTACTGATCATCAGGAAACGAAACGTAGTAACGACCCGAATCCTCGTCGAACTCCCACTTGAGTTCGGTAGCATCACCTGCACTAGTATCCTCGGCAGCTGCAACTGTTTTGAAGTATCCGTGAGTCACGAGGACTCAGCAATCTCACACCCGCAAGATCAAGACTATTTAAGCTTATGGGTAGGAGAAGGTAGTGAGGTGGAGCTGCAGCAAGCACTAAGCATATATGGTGGCTAACATACGCAAATGAGAGCGAGAAGAGAAGCAACGCAATGGTCGAGAAGCTAGAAGTGATCAAGAAGTGATCCTAAAACTACTTACGTTCAAGCATAACACTGATACGTCTCCAACATATCTATAATTTTTGATTGCTCCATGCTATATTATCTACTATTTTGGGCAATATTGGGCTTTATTTTCCACTTTTATATTATTTTTGGGACTAACCTATTAACCGGAGGCCCAGCCCAGATTTGTTGTTTTATGCCTATTTCAGTGTTTCGAGGAAAAGGAATATCAAATGGAGTCAAAACAGAACGAAATCAACTGGAGAAGTTATTTTTGGAAGGAAACCTACCGGATAGACTTGGACCCTACGTCAGAAGATGAAGGAGGTTCTCACGAGGGTAGGGGGCGTGCCCACCCCCCTGGGGCGCGCCCCCTTGCCTCGTGCCCCCCCCCTTCGGTCCACCGACGTACTCCTTTCACCCATATATACCTACGTATCGTAAAACTTCCAGGGAGCACAATAGATCGGGAGATCCATCGCCAGAAGCCTCCACAGCCACCGAAAGCCAATCTAGACCCGTTCCGGCACCCTGCCGGAGGGGGCAATCCCTCTCCGGTGGCCATCTTCATCATCCCGGTGCTCTCCATGACGAGGAGGGAGTAGTTCTCCCTCGGGGCTGAGGGTATGTACCAGTAGCTATGTGTTTGATCTCTCTCTCTCTCATGTTCTTGATTTGGCACGATCTTGATGTATCGCGAGCTTTGCTATTATAGTTGGGTCTTATGTTTCTCCTCCCCCTCTTCTCTCTTGTAATGAATTGAGTTTCCCCTTTAAAGTAATCTTATCGGATTGAGTCTTTAAAGATTTGAGAACACTTGATGTATGTCTTGCTGTGCGTATCTGTGGTGACAATGGAATACCACGTGATTCACTTGATGTATGTCTTGGTGATCAACTTGCGGGTTCCGCCCATGAGCCTATGCATAGGGGTTGGCACACGTTTTCGTCGTGATTCTCCGGTAGAACTTTGGGGCACTCTTTGAGGTCCTTTGTGTTGGTTGAATAGATGAATCTTAGATTGTGTGATGCATATCGTATAATCATACCCACAGATACTTGAGGTGACATTGGAGTATCTAGGTGACTTTAGGGTTTTGATTGATTTGTGTCTTAAGGTGTTATTCTAGTACGAACTCTAGGGCTGTTTGTGACACTTATAGGAATAGCCCAACGGATTGATTGGAAAGAATAACTTTGAGGTGGTTTCGTACCCTACCATAATCTCTTCGTTCGTTCTCCACTATTAGTGACTTTGGAGTGACTCTTTGTTGCATGTTGAGGGATAGTTTTATGATCCAATTATGTTAGTATTGTTGAGAGGACTTACACTAGTGAAAGTATGAACCCTAGGCCTTGTTTCCACACATTGCAATACCGTTTACGCTCACTTTTATCACTTGCTACCTTGTTGTTTCTATTATTTCAGATTACAAATACCTTTATCTACTATCCATATACCACTTGTATCACCATCTCTTCGCCGAACTAGTGCACGTATACAATTTACCATTGTATTGGCTGTGTTAGGGACACAAGAGACTCTTTGTTATTTGGTTGCAGGTTGAGAGAGACCATCTTCATCCTACGCCTCCTACGGATTGATAAACCTTAGGTCATCCACTTGAGGGAAATTTGCTACTGTCATACAAACCTCTGCACTTGGAGGCCCAACAACGTCTACAAGAAGAAGGTTGTGTAGTAGACATCAAGCTCTTTTCTGGCGCCGTTGCCGGGGAGGTTAGCACTTGATGGTATATCTTTAGATCTTGCAATCGAGTCTTTTAGTTTCTTGTTTTATCACTAATTTAGTCTATAGAAGAAAACTATAAAAAATGGAATTGAGTTTGTCTCGTACGCTTCACCTTTTTAATATCTTTCGTGAGTATGATGGAAAGGATAATTGTGCTCAAGTGCTAGAAGAAGAAATCTTTAAAATGTTTGGCACTAAATATTTGAATGATGAGCCTGATTGCAATGTTGTTAGTACGAATTCTTTGAATGTCCATGATGCTAATGATGATTGCACTAGTTATGATGAAAATGCCTCCTATAAACATGTCAATTTTTGTGGAGTAGACTAGGTTTGCAAGTACACACCAAATAGGGAAGATAGATATTGCAAGAGGCATAAGTACTTAGAAACCAAATTGTTGCAAGAAGAGTTAGATGAATGTGCTGAAAATTTATCTTTTCTTAGCCCTACTTGTGAACTTTGCAATGAACGTGATCATTTTAGTACCCAATGCAAATTGTTTCATGAGCGTATCGTGTCCAAAAATTGTGAAGGCTTGATTTCTCTTGCACATCATAATGAACTTAGTTTGTTCTTGGGTTATGAAGAAATTAAACATAGAACTAAGGATGTTCCAAAATTTGCCCTTGATAGAGTTCTTCATTTTGATCTAGAGGAAATTTATATGTATTGCGCGGTGAATTGCATTGAAAATCCTTATATTGCCAATTACATAAAGAAAAGAAAACAAATAGAAGATGAAGAGAATGCTAACGAAAGGGAAGAGACTTCCCAATATTCTCCTATTATTTCTTATGATGAATCAGGTAACGAAGAGGATCCCTCTATTCAATCAATCTCATTAATAAGGAGCTCCAAAAAGAGGATTGAACCCACACATGATGTGGTGAAGAAGAAGAAAAGAAAAAGGAAGAGAGGTAAAAAGGTATCTCTCCCAAATAAAGTTGCTCCTATTATTGATGTGCCTCATGAAAATGATACACTTGATGATGATCTCGTTATGCCTATTGCTTGTTGTGATGATTATGATTGGGAAGATAATGACACTTCTTATGATCTTGAAAATCTTTTTGGCACTTGCTTGGAAGAACATTATAATTGCTATACTATTGGTGCTATCTATATATTAATGATGAGAGTGATTATGCTTATGATATGAAAAGGCCCAAGCTTGGGGAAGCTATGTTTGATGAGGATGACATATTTGAGAATATATTTGCTACAATTAATGTTTGTCCCAAGCTTGGGGATGCTATGCTTAATAATTATGATATTTTTAGCCTTCCATGTTTTGATATGCAAAGTGATTATGATGAGAACAAAGTTGCTACTTATGATGATTATTGTGATGAAACTTATGCTATAAAGAGTAGTGATGATTATGAGTACCCTTTCTCTGAACATTACTCTTTTAATGTGGAAGCAATTTATAGTATTCGAGTCTCTTATGATACTCCCATTATTATTCATGAGAAGAATCTTGCTTATGTGGAGAGTAGTAAATTTTCTATGCTTGTAGATCATGAAAAGAATGCTTTAGGTGCTGGTTATATTGTTGAATTCATTCATGATGCTACTGAAAATTATTATGAGGGAGGAATATATGCTTGTAGGAGTTGCAATAATATCAAGTTTCCTCTCTATGTGCTTAAAGTTTCGAAGTTATGTTTGTTTTACCTTCCTATGCAAGTTGATTCTTGTTCCCATAAGTTGTTTGCTCACAAAATCCCTATGCATAGGAAGTATGTTAGACTTAAATGTGCTAGTCATATTCTTTGTGATGCTCTCTTTATGTTTCAATTCTTATCTTTTATGTGAGCATAATTGAAATCATCATGCCTAGCTAGGGGCGTTAAACGATAGCGCGTGTTGGGAGGCAACCCAATTTTATTTTAGATCCTTGATTTTTGTTCCTGTTTAATAATAAATAATCCATCTAGAATCTGTTTAGATGTGGTTTTATGTGTTTAATTAGTGTTTGTGCCAAGTAGAACCTTTGGGAAGACTTGGGGAATGTCTTGTTGATCATGCTGTAAAAAACAGAAACTTTAGCGCTCACGAGAATTGCTTCCGTTTTTATTTGGAGAGTGCTATTTAGTTAATTATATTTGAATATGATTAATAGATAAATTCCTCAGGTCCAGCAATTTATTTGAGAATTTTATGAGTTCCAGAAGTATACGTTTGATCCAGATTACTACAGACTGTTCTGTTTTTGACAGATTCTGTTTTTCATGTGTTGTTTGCTTATTTTGATGAATCTATGGCTAGTAAAATAGTTTATAAACCATAGAGAAGTTGGAATACAGTAGGTTTAACACCAATATAAATAAATAATGAGTTAATTACAGTACCTTGAAGTGGTGATTTACTTTCTTATACTAACGGAGCTTACGAGTTTTCTGTTAAGTTTTGTGTTGTGAAGTTTTCAAGTTTTGGGTAAGGATTCGATGGACTATGGAATAAGGAGTGGAAAGAGCCTAAGCTTGGGGATGCCCAAGGCACCCCAAGGTAATATTCAAGGATAGCCAAGAGCCTAAGCTTGGGGATGCCCCGGAAGGCATCCCCTCTTTTGTCTTCGTTCATCGGTAACTTTACTTGGAGCTATATTTTTATTCGCTACATGATATGTGTTTTGCTTGGAGGTCAATTTATTTTGTTAGGATTTGCTTGCTGTTATTTAGAAAAATGTTTTTAATCTTTTTATTTCAATAAAAGTGCCATTGATAGCCTTTACTATGTCTATGTTACAAGTCCACATGTTTCTGTTTGAAAACAGAAAGTCTACCGCTGTTGCAATAATTCCCTAGAAAAGTCGGAATGTGATAAAATGTTGAAACCTCTTGAATATTAAGATCTGATAAATTTACTACAGTGGGAATTTTCTTTCATAATTTTTGGAGCTAGGGAAGTATGGATGTTGCAGCATTCTTTACAGACTATCCTGTTTAGGCAGATTGCTGTTATGTTTGCATTGTTTGCATATGTTTGCTTCTTTAATGATTATATTTGAGGATAGGACTATTAAATATGCAGAGGCATTTAGTATGCAATGTTTAATAATAATTTTAGTGATTTGCTACAGTAGAGTATGATAAGGTTTTGGCAATGGTTTATACTAACTTATCTCACGAGTCCTTGTTGAGTTTTGTGTGGATGAAGCTTTTGAGATTTAGGGAGACCGTGATATGAGAGGAGTTAAGGAGAAACAAAATCTCAAGGTTGGGGATGCCCAAGGCACCCCAAGATAATATTTCAAGAAGTCTCAAGCGTCTAAGCTTGGGGATGCCCCGGTTGGCATCCCACCTTTCTTCTTCAACAACTATCGGTTAGTATCGGTTGATCCTAAGTTTTTGCTTCTTCACATGATGTTTGCTATTCTTAGATGTCATTTTCTTTTGCTTTGGTTTCTGTTTGAATAAAATACCAAGATCTGAAATTATTAAATGTTAGAGAGTCCTCACATATTTGCATAATTATTAAACTACTCGTTGATCTTCACTTATATCTTTCGGAGTAGTTTGTTGTTGCTCTAGTGCTTCACTTATACATTTTAGAGCATGGTGGTAGTTTTATTTTGAAGAAATAGATGAACTCTCATGCTTCACTTAGATTATTTTGAGAGTCTTAATAGCATGGTAATTTTCTTAAAATCCTAATATTCTAGGTATTCAAGAATAATAAAATTCTCTTATGAGTGTGTTGAATACTAAGAGAAGTTTGATACTTGATAATTGTTTTGAGATATGAGGATGGTAATATTAGAGTCATGCTAGTTGAGTAGTTGTGAATTTGAGAAATACTTGTGTTGAAGTTTGTGATTCCCGTAGCATGCACGTATGGTGAACCATTATGTGATGAAGTCAGAGCATTATTTATTAATTGATTGCCTTCCTTATGAGTGGCGGTCAGGGACGAGCGATGGTCTTTTCCTACCAATCTATCCCCCTAGGAGCATGCGCATAGTACTTTGTTTCGATAACTAATAGATTTTTGCAATAAGTATGTGAGTTCTTTATGACTAATGTTGAGTCCATGGATTATACGCACTCTCACCCTTCCACCATTGCTAGCCTCTCTAGTACCGCCCAAATTTCGCCGGTATCATACACCCACCATATACCTTCCTCAAAACAGCCACCATACCTACCTATTATGGCATTTCCATATCCATTCCGAGATATATTGCCATGCAACTTCCAACCGTTCCGTTATTATGACACGCTTCATCATTGTCATATTGCTTTGCATGATCATGTAGTTGACATCGTATTTGTGGCAAAGCCACCATTCATAATTCTTTCATACATGTCACTCATGCATCATTGCACATCCCGGTACACCGCCGGAGGCATTCATATAGAGTCATATCTTGTTGTAAGTATCGAGTTGTAATTCTTGAGTTGTAAGTAAATAAAAGTGTGATGATCATCATTATTAGAGCATTGTCCCAGTGAGGAATGGATGATGGAGACTATGATTCCCCCACAAGTCGGGATGAGACTCCGGATGAAAATAAAAAAAATAAAAGAGGCCAAATAATCCCAAATAAAAAAAGAAAAAAAAGAGGCCATAAAAAAGGGAAAGTCCCAAATAAAAAAGGAAAAAAGAAAAATGAGAGAAAAAGAGAGAAGGGACAATGCTACTATCCTTTTACCACACTTGTGCTTCAAAGTAGCACCATGATCTTCATGATAGAGAGTCTCCTATGTTGTCACTTTCATATACTAGTGGGAATCTTTCATTATAGAACTTGGCTTGTATATTCCAATGATGGGCTTCCTCAAAATGCCCTAGGTCTTCGTGAGCACGCGAGTTGGATGCACACCCACTAGTTTCTTTTGTTGAGCTTTCATACACTTATAGCTCTAGTGCATCCATTGCATGGCAATCCCTACTCACTCACATTGATATCTATTGATGGGCATCTCCATAGCCCGTTGATACGCCTAGTTGATGTGAGACTATCTTCTCCCTTTTTGTCTTCTCCACAACCACCATTCTATTCCACCTATAGTGCTATGTCCATGGCTCACGCTCATGTATTGCGTGAAGATTGAAAAAGTTTGAGAACATCAAAAGTATGAAACAATTGCTTGGCTTGTCATCGGGGTTGTGCATGTTTTAAATATTTTGTGTTGTGAAGATAGAGCATAGCCAGACTATATGATTTTGTAGGGATAGCTTTCTTTGGCCATGTTATTTTGAGAAGACATAATTGCTTGGTTAGTATGCTTGAAGTATTATTATTTCTATGTCCATATGAACTTTTGTCTTGAATCTTTCGGATCTGAATATTCATACCAAAATTAAGAAGAATTACATTGAAATTATGCCAAGTAGCACTCCACATCAAAAATTCTGTTTTTATCATTTACCTACTCGAGGACGAGCAGGAATTAAGCTTGGGGATGCTCATACGTCTCCAACGTATCTATAATTTTTGATTGCTCCATGCTATATTATCTACTGTTTTGGGCAATATTGGGCTTTATTTTCCACTTCTATATTATTTTTGGGACTAACCTATTAACCGGAGGCCCAGCCCAGATTTGTTGTTTTATGCCTATTTCAGTGTTTCGAGGAAAAGGAATATCAAACGGAGTCAAAACGGAACGAAATCAACTGGAGAAGTTATTTTTGGAAGGAAACCTACCGGATAGACTTGGACCCTACGTCAGAAGATGAAGGATGTGCTCACGAGGGTAGGGGGCGAGCCCACCCCCCTGGGGCGCGCCCCCCTGCCTCGTGGCCCCCCTTCGGTCCACCGACGTACTCCTTTCACCCATATATACCTACGTATCATAAAACTTCTAGGGAGCACAATAGATCAGGAGTTCCGCCGCCAGAAGCCTCTGGAGCCACCGAAACCCAATCTAGACCCGTTCCGGCACCCTGCCAGAGCGGGCAATCCCTCTCCAGTGGCCATCTTCATCATCCCGGTGCTCTCCATGACGAGGAGGGAGTAGTTCTCCCTCGGGGCTGAGGGTATGTACCAGTAGCTATGTGTTTGATCTCTCTCTCTCTCTCTCTCTCTATCGTGTTCTTGATTTGGCACGATCTTGATGTATCGCGAGCTTTGCTATTATAGTTGGATCTTATGTTTATCCTCCCCCTCTTCTCTCTTGTAATGAACTGAGTTTCCCCTTTGAAGTAGTCTTATCGGATTGAGTCTTTAAAGATTTGAGAACACTTGGTGTATGTCTTGCCGTGCGTATCTGTGGTGACAATGGGATACCACGTGATTCACTTGATGTATGTTTTGGTGATCAACTTGCGGGTTCCGCCCATGAGCCTATGCATAGGGGTTGGCACACGTTTTCATCATGATTCTCTGGTAGAACTTTGGGGCACTCTTTGAGGTCCTTTGTGTTGGTTGAATAGATGAATCTGAGATTGTGTGATGCATATCGTATAATCATACCCACGGATACTTGAGGTGACATTGGAGTATCTAGGTGACATTAGGGTTTTGATTGATTTGTGTCTTAAGGTGTTATTCTAGTACGAACTCTAGGGCTGTTTGTGACACTTATAGGAATAGCCCAACGGATTGATTGGAAAGAATAATTTTGAGGTGGTTTCGTACCCTACCATAATCTCTTTGTTCGTTCTCCACTATTAGTGACTTTGGAGTGACTCTTTGTTGCATGTTGAGGGATAGTTTTATGATCCAATTATGTTAGTATTGTTGAGAGGACTTACACTAGTGAAAGTATGAACCCTAGGCCTTGTTTCCACACATTGCAATACCGTTTACGCTCACTTTTATCACTTGCTACCTTGCTGTTTTTATTATTTCAGATTACAAATACCTTTATCTACTATCCATATACCACTTGTATCACCATCTCTTCGCCAAACTAGTGCACCTATACAATTTACCATTGTATTGGGTGTGTTGGGGACACAAGAGACTCTTTGTTATTTGGTTGCAGGGTTGCTTGAGAGAGACCATCTTCATCCTACGCCTCCTACGGATTGATAAACCTTAGGTCATCCACTTGAGGGAAATTTGCTACTGTCCTACAAACCTCTGCACTTGGAGGCCCAACAACGTCTACAAGAAGAAGGTTGTGTAGTAGACATCAAGCTCTTTTCTGGCGTCGTTGCCGGGGAGGTTAGCGCTTGAAGGTATATCTTTAGATCTTGCAATCGAGTCTTTTGATTTCTTCTTTTATCACTAGTTTAGTCTATAAAAGAAAACTATAAAATAATGGAATTGAGTTTGTCTCATACGCTTCACCTTTTTAATATCTTTCGTGAGTATGATGGAAAGGATAATTGTGCTCAAGTGGTAGAAGAAGAAATCTATAAAATGTTTGGCACTAAATATTTGAATGATGAGCCTGATTGCAATGTTGTTAGTACGAATTCTTTGAATGTCCATGATGCTAATGATGATTGCACTAGTTATGATGAAAATGCCTCCTATAAACATGTCAATTTTTGTGGAGTAGACTGGGTTTGCAACTACACACCAAATAGGGAAGATAGATATTGCAAGAGGCATAAGTACTTAGAAACCAAATTGTTGCAAGAAGAGCTAGATGAATGTGCTGAAAATTTATCTTTTCTTAGCCCTACTTGTGAACTTTGAAATGAACGTGATCATTTTAGTACCCAATGCAAATTGTTTCATGAGCGTATCGTGTCCAAAAATTGTGATGACTTGATTTCTCTTGCACATCATGATGAACTTAGTTTGTTCTTGGGTTATGAAGAAATTAAACATAGAACTAAGGATATTCCAAAATTTGCCCTTGATAGAGTTCTTCATTTTGATCTAGAGGAAATTTATATGTATTGCACGGTGAATTGCATTGAAAATCCTTATATTGCCAATTACATAAAGAAAAGAAAACAAATAGAAGATGAAGAGAATGCTAATGAAAGGGAAGAGACTTCCCAATATTCTCCTATTATTTCTTATGATGAATCAGGTAACGAAGAGGAGCCCTCTATTCAACCAATCTCATTAATAAGGAGCTCCAAAAAGAGGATTGAACCCACACATGATGTGGTGAAGAAGAAGAAGAAAAGAAAAAGGAAGAGAGGTAAAAAGGTATCTCTCCCTAATAAAGTTGCTCCTATTATTGCTGTGCCTCATGAGAATGATACACTTGATGATGATCTCGTTTTGCCTATTGCTTGTTGTGATGATTATGATTGGGAATATAATGACACTTCTTATGATCTTGAAAATCTTTTTGGCACTTGCTTGGAAGAACATTATAATTGCTATACTATCGGTGCTATCTATACTATTAATGATGAGAGTGATTATGCTTATGATATGAAAAGGCCCAAGCTTGGGGAAGCTATGTTTGATGAGGAGGACATATTTGAGAATATATTTGCTGCAATTAATGTTTGTCCCAAGCTTTGGGATGCTATTTTTAATAATGATGATATTTTTAGCCTTTCATGTTTTGATATGCAAAGTGATTATGATGAGAACAAAGTTGCTACTTATGATGATTATTGTGATGAAACTTATGCTATAAAGAGTAGTGATGATTATGTTTATAAAATTTGTCATGATTATGAGTACCCTTTGTCTGAACATTACTCTTTTAATGTGGAAGCAATTTATAGTATTCGAGTCTCTTATGATACTCCCACTATTATTCATGAGAAGAATCTTGCTTATGTGGAGAGTAGTAAATTTTCTATGCTTGTAGATCATGAAAAGAATGCTTTAGGTGCTGGTTATATTGTTGAATTCATTCATGATGCTACTGAAAATTATTATGAGGGAGGAATATATGCTTGTAGGAGTTGCAATAATATCAAGTTTCCTCTCTATGTGCTTAAAGTTTCAAAGTTATGCTTGTTTTACCTTCCTATGCAAGTTGATTCTTGTTCCCATAAGTTGTTTGCTCAAAAAATCCCTATGCATAGGAAGTATGTTAGACTTAAATGTGCTAGTCATATTCTTTGTGATGCTCTCTTTATGTTTAAATTCTTATCTTTTATGTGAGCATCATTGAAATCATCATGCCTAGCTAGGGGCGTTAAACTATAGCGCGTGTTGGGAGGCAACGCAAGTTTATTTTAGCTCCTTGCTTTTTGTTCCTGTTTAATTATAAATAATCCATCTAGACTCTGTTTAGATGTGGTTTTATGTGTTTAATTAGTGTTTGTGCCAAGTAGAACCTTTGGGAAGACTTTGTTTAATTAGTGGTTTTATGTGTTTAATTAGTGTAAAGTTCTCTACAACGAATATTAACAAATTCTCATCTGCCACATAACCGCGGGCACAGCTCTCGAAAGTTTATATCCTGTAGGGGTGTCCCAACTTAGCCTATCACAAGCTCTCATGGTCAACATAGGATATTCCTTCTCCCGGGAAGGCCCGATCAATCTCGGAATCCCGGTTACAAGACATTTTGTTGGGGATATGACTACAAGATATGACGCGCCCAGGAGGGGCCGGGTCAACCACGATGGCGGTTTACCTGTATGAAGCCCAAGAGTATACAAGGTGGTGGTTCACAGTTAGGCTTATGATAGGCCCAAGCCCAGAGGCGGTTTAAGGCCCGTAAGTATAAACCGCTATGTATGAATAAACTTGTGATGTAAGGCATATAAGATACGTCACCGAGCCGGACACATTGTATGAGCCGGCCGGGACTCTATAGGCCATAGGTCGTCAACCCGTGTATATAAGGGGATGACCCGGCGGTAGCTTAGGGGCAAGAAACAACAGATCAAGAGCCAGGTTAAGCGTATTCGCTCCTTGGTCATCGAAACCTAGCAATATCACCTCAACTGGATTAGGCCTTTACCTTCACCGCAAGGAGCCAGACCAGTATAAACCTCTCGTGTCCTTTGTACCGTTTAACCCCTTTAAGCTTCCTAGTTGCGATGGCTCCGCGATTAAGTCCTTTCACTAGGACATCTGCCGTGACAATTCCACGACAGTTGGCGCCCACCATCGGGCCTGCGCATGGTGGATTTGAGTTCTTGAAGGGCAACTTCGAAGGGCTCAAGGGATACGTTGTGGGCCGAATGACCAAGAGTCATCGCAGAAGCTCTACATCGATGATGCTGGCTGGGGCCTTGCCGCTGGCTCAATTGAGTACGGGTACCGGGTGCCCTTCGGCGGAATCCATGTCTTCATTGGCCAGATCGGCGAGCCGAGCCCTGAGCCGTACATCTGCACCGACACCATCGAGACAGCTCAGCGCGCAAGACCCGCCCGGACTCAGCCCGTCATGAAGAGTACCTTCGTGGGATGCATCCATGGAGGAGAGTTCTCTGAAGAACTGGTGTCTGGCGATGAGACGACCATCTGCTCTGATGGTGGATTGTCCATAGGTGAGACGGATTCATTGTATCAATTGCAAGACGGTGGGCTTGGGGGCTGTTCTGATGGCAGCAGTATTCCGGACCCCTTTGAGCCGCCGAGCAGAGCAGGGATCTTCATGACTAGCACGCAACCCGTTCAAAACTCTACGGTTGCGGCAGCAATAACCTCCGGGTCAGCGGCGGCCGGGGCAGGAGGCCCTGCGCGCCCGCCGACTCAGGTGCTGATGGATCTCATGGATATGATGACAACCCTGTTGACTGCCGTGGTTAACCCGGCGGATCAGGCTCAGCACGATGCAGAAGTGGCACGATTACGTGAGGAGGTAGTACAAGCTAAGGAAAACCTAGTAGCGGAGGATGCCACGATGGGCGTGGAGCGGGCGGCTTTGGATGCTCGAGCTCAGCAGATTCAGTCAGAGGCTTTTCAGCTCACAATGGATCTAAACGCATCAAACGATGTCATGAGGAGGAGACACCAGAAGGCTCAATCGCGTCTACCTCTGACTTATGATCCTAGAAACCTCTTCCGCACACCCAGTGCAAGCCCAGTAACCCGCCAGAGGTGAACCAGGTGGCAACGCCCAGGGCTGGGGCGCCGGTTCAGCCACGGGTGATGGAACCTCCTCGTATGAATACTGCTCCACCTCCTTATGTACCAACATCACCGGGTCATTATTCTAACCCTTTGGAGAACATGGTCGCTGCAGCGGCGCGATTGGCGGCTCTCCCAGTGGAGGGTGACTCTCCAACGGCGATTGAAACCCGAAGGGTTAGAGAACTTCTTCAGACGGCTCTGGCGCAGCAGGAGGCATACTCTTATAGTCGAGATAGGATTCATTCGACCCCTCGCCCAAGCCGGAGCCCGAGTTAATGTAGGCACATAGATTCAGCAGCCGTTTCACGCAACGCCCGATGCCATGACCAGTCGTGCAGGCGTGACCCGGCACGTGATGGAGCTCTTAACTTGGTTGACCGGGATAGGATCCGCCAAGAGGTTGAGCGGGCGGCTCAACAGGCAGCTGAGTAGGCGGCTCACCAGGCTTTTCTGGTTCATCCGACGACCTCTGTTGAGGCAGGCGTGGCCACAAGGACAGGAGTTGTCCCTTGCTTGGTGCTAGCTCTGCGTAATGAGCGTTTGCCAAAGGATTTCAAGGGGCCTCAAAAGGTGTCTAATTACACGGCCGATTTACAGCCAGGGGCATGGATTGAAAGCTATGAGATGGCCATGGAGCTACTGGAGGTCAATGATGCGACAATGGCCAAGTACTTCACCATGATGTTAGATGGAACGACTCGCACTTGGTTGAAGGGGCTGCCACCCAATTCCATCGGCTCATGGGCAGAATTAAAAGCCCGGTTTATTCAGAATTTCAAAGACACTTGCAAGCAGCCCATGTCAATTGTGGATTTGACTAATTGTAAACAAGAGGAAGGTGAGTCCACGACCCATTGGGTGCGCCAGGTCAAAGCCATAATACATTCATCTGATAAGATGGATGCCGGCTCTGCAGTCTTAATGTTGGAGAAAAAATGTCGTTTTACGCCTCTGAAACAGAAGCTGCGCGGCTCAAACGCGATTGAGGGAGTCCTGGATTAGGGG
Organism: Triticum dicoccoides; assembly: GCF_002162155.2. Classification (NCBI taxonomy): domain Eukaryota; kingdom Viridiplantae; phylum Streptophyta; class Magnoliopsida; order Poales; family Poaceae; genus Triticum; species Triticum dicoccoides. The sequence continues at coordinate 515,085,090 of NC_041392.1, read as the reverse complement.
GTGTCCGGATAGCCGGACTATACCTTCGGCCGGACTCCTGGGCTATGAAGATACAAGATTGAAGACTTCGTCCCGTGTCTGGAATGGACTTTCCTTGGCGTGGAAGGCAAGCTTGGTGATATAGATATGTAGATCTCCTACCATTGTAACCGACTCTGTGTAACCCTAGCCCTCTCCGGTGTCTATATAAACCGGAGGGTTTTAGTCCGTAGGATGAAAAAACAATCATACCATAGGCTAGCTTCTAGGGTTTAGCCTCCTTGATCTCGTGCTAGATCTACTCTTGTACTACCCATATCATCAATATTAATCAAGCAGGAGTATGGTTTTACCTCCATTGAGAGGGCCCGAACCTGGGTAAAAACATCGTGTCCCTTGTCTCCTGTTACCATCCGCCTAGACGCACAGTTCGGGACCCCCTACCCGAGATCCGCCGGTTTTGACACCGACATTGGTGCTTTCATTGAGAGTTCCTCTGTGTCGTCACTTTTAGGCCCGATGGCTCCTCCGATCATCAACGACGACGCGATCCAGGGTGAGACTTTTCTCCCTGGACAGATCTTCGTATATGGCGGCTTTGCACTGCAGGCCAATTCGCTTGGCCATCTGGAGCAAATCGAAAGCTACGCCCCTGGCCATCAGGTCAGATTTGGAAGTTTGAGCTACACGGCCGACCTCCGCGGAGACTTGATCTTCGTCGGATTCGAGCCGCAACCGAGCGCGCCGCACTATCACGATGGGCATGATCTAGCTCTGCCGCCGAACAGTGCCCTGGAGGCCGCACCCGCATCAGCTCCGACCCTTAATTCGGAGCCAACTGCGCCAATCGAGGATGGGTGGTTGGACACCGCCTCGGGGGCTGCAATCTCTACGGCGATCGAGCCGAACACCAGCCCTATTCTCTGCGAAGCCCGTGACTCCAAGGAGCCGGACTCCTCTCCAGACTCCGAGCCCTCCGCGCCCCTACCGATCGAACCCGATTGGGCACCGATCATGGAGTTCACCGCCGTGGACATCTTTCAGCACTCGCCCTTCGGCTATATTCTGAATTCACTGAAGTCTCTCTCTTTATCAGGAGAGCCCTGGCCAGACTATGGTCAGCAAGGTTGGGATGCGGATGATGAAGAAATTCAAAGCCCACCCACCACCCACTTCGTAGCCACTGTCGATAATTTAAATGACGTGCTCGACTTCGACTCCGAAGACATCGATAGTATGGACGACGATGTAGGAGATGAACATGAACCAACGCCTATAAGGCACTAGACAACCACCTCATCTCATGATGTATACATGGTGGACACACCCAAAGGAAGCGACGACGAGGAACACAGGGATGCAACGAGGGATCGTTCACTCGAAAAGTAATCAAAGCGGCGACGTAAGCGCCGCTCCAAGCCCCGCCTCGACAGAGACAGCAGCCATACAGACCCAGCCATAGAGCAGGACGAGCCGGCGGATGACGAACATGCCTTCGAGCAACCGTTCGAACAGGGCAACTTGGATAAACAAACCGAACACCCCGTCCCCGGCGAAAACAACAGTCCGGACGACCTTACGCCGGACAGGCTCATGGAGCAGAAGAACCTCCACAAAAGGCTCGTCACCACTGCGCGTAGCCTGAAAAAGTAGAAGCGGAAGCTCAAAACTGCGGAAGATGCACTCAGAATCAGATGGAGCAAAGTACGCAACACCGCACACAAATATGGCGGCAGTCGCCGCACAAAAAGCTATCCGAAGCGAAAGCTACTGCCTGAATTTGACGAGGAGGCCTTAGAGCCCCCACAGTCAAAAAATAGGAATGCCACCCGGTCGGGTAGACGACCGCATGCCAGCATGGAGCGGCAAGCGGCGCTGCACACAAGCCGGCACGCGATCCACCAAAGGATCCGCATCAAAAAGATGGCTCAGCCAGATCTATCTACGGGCCAAGAAAGCAAGCTCTAGTAAGCAATGCAACACAACAAATATCTGAACATCACGGCACACCCAAATACAAGGGTGCCGCACACCCCCTATGTTTCACCAATGAGGTGCTGGACCATGAATTTCCAGCGGGATTCAAGCCCGTAAACATAGAGGCGTACGACGGAACAACAGACCCTGGGGTCTGGATCGAGGATTATATCCTCCACATACACATAGCCAGAGGAGATGACCTCCATGCCATAAAATACTTACCCCTCAAGCTTAAAGGGACAGCCCGGCATTGGCTCAAAAGCCTTCCCGAAAACACCATTGGAAGTTGGGAAGAGCTTGAGGATGCTTTCCAGGCAAATTTTCAAGGGACCTATGTCCGCCCTCCGGATGCAGACGATCTCAGTCACATAACTCAACAGCCCGGAGAGTCAGCCCGGAAATTCTGGAACATATTTCTTACTAAAAAGAAACAGATAGTCGACTGTCCAGACGCTGAAGCCCTAGCAGCTTTTAAGCATAACGTTCAAGACGAATGGCTCGCCAGACACCTCGGCCAAGAAAAGCCAAGAACAATGGCTGCATTAACAAGCCTCATGACCCGCTTTTGCGCAGGAGAGGACAACTGGTTGGCAAGATGTAGCACCAGCGACCCAAGTACATCCAAAGTTAGGGATGGAAATGGAAAACCCCGACGTAGCAAGGACCAGCGCCGGAATAAGGGAAACGGCCCAAAGAGCACAGCGGTCAATGCCGGATTCAAAAGCTCGCGGTAGAATCAGAGAAAGCCGCCCCTCAAGGATAACATGGACGAGCTATCCAACTTAAACAAAATCTTGGACAAGATATGTCAAATACACAGTACTCCCGGGAAGCCTGCGAACCATACCCACAGAGATTGTTGGGTTTTCAAGCAATCCGGCAAACTCAATGCCGAACACAAGGGGCTCGACACACCAAGTGAGGACGATGACGAACCCCACAAGCAGAGCACCAGGAAACAAAAGGATTTCCCACAAGAAGTCAAAACAGTAAACTTACTTCACGTGACGAACAGAATGGCGCCAACAGAGATACGCGCCATACGGCCTATCTCAAAGGAGTCTCGCCAATGGTTGTTAAAACCGATCACCTTCGACCATCAGGATTACTCTAGAAGTATCCAGAACGCGGGCTGGACTGCCTTGGTATTAGATCCAATAATCGGCGGACTCCACTTTACAAATGTCTTGATGGACGACGGCAGTGGTCTAAACCTGTTATACCAAGACACAATCCGCAACATGGGGATAGACCCAACAAAAATTCGCTAGAGCAAAACCTCCTTTCAAGGGGTAACGCCAGGCCCGGATGCCCGTTGCATGGGTTCTCTCCGGCTAGAAGTTATGTTCGGCTCCCCATTAACTTCCATCGTGAACAGCTAACTTTCCACATCGCCCCATTCTCAAGTAGCTATCAAGCACTGCTGGGATGCGAAGCTTTCGCCCGCTTTAACGCAATACCGCATTATGCATCTCTTACGATTAAGATGCCTGGTCCACGAGGCATCATCTCATTAAAGGGAAAACATTGAGTGCTCCTCCCGCGCGGAAGACAGTGCGGCTGCCTTGACAGCCCCACAATAAAGCGGCTTCACCAGCCAAAGCACCTAAACAGGTCGTCAAGACCACGGACACGGCTAGACGAGTCCGGCATAAACATACAATTGATAAAGGCTTAATAGCCGTATACCCCTGTACTAGGGGCTCCGCGCATATAAAACAAGAGACAATAAAGCTCAATTTTACCCATTTCGATTTATACTTTGTTTATTTAGTATAACTCATGTTCGGCACGATCTTTCTTCAACTAAGTTCCTCTCTTTTATAGATGAACACCGTGCTACGCACGTCCAGGATACGGCACAACGGAGACACAGGCGCAGACGTGCAGCAGGGACCCGTTCCAAGGATTCTTTTCAGATTAAGACCCTGTGTAAACCTTTTTTACTGTCTCTTGTTGATACACATCCCCTGGTTTCTTGGTATAACCAAGGAGGAGGCTGGCGTTTTGGCATGTGGCCACGTCAGAGTTTTGCGCGTACCTGGACACTAGGGGCTTATTACTAAGGGCGTTATCCCGCCTGCCCTCATAAAGACCGAATACCTTAGGGAGTGTTCGGCGTCGTGAGTTTGGCCTTATATGCATCAGCTCCGAATCATGTCTTTGGTCAAATGTTGGGTTTGCCCAGCTCCTGTGTTTTGCTACCTTACGTTCCGCTCTATCGGCTAACACGGCACCAGGAGAACTACTGCGATTGTGCCCCGATTCGGCCAGGCGAGCACCTCAGTAGAGAAAGCCGAAAACTGACTGTCATGATATAGCGCGAGACTGGTCAACCACTCGATGACTTACCTGAATCTTTAGGATTCCTCCGCATTAACAAAGGGCCGCTTCCCGGCCAGGCACATACGCGCCCCGAGTTCGGGCGAACGCAGGCGCCACCAGGGGCTATATAAGTAGCCTCACTGTCAAACTCCTATGGCTAAGTGAAAGTGATAAAGCATCATAGTCCGATTGCCTAGTTCGCTGCGCTATCACCTCCTTTGTAGGACCAAGACGTTGGATCAAGTGTGAAAATGCGCCTTCTGCGAACACCCCCGCATTATGTGTGTGGGGGCTGAAGCCGACGACTACCATCTTTCAGATTATATATACATATATGTTAAACGGCCGCACAGAAGGTATTATAATACTTGCAGGCACGAGTATAAAAAGCTTCTACAATTTATCAAAATATTGTTTTACAATAATATATGCTATTCAAATATAGTATCCTTCGAGCACTGTGTCTCTATTAAACGAGCGCCTTGCAGAACTTCCTGAAAATAGTGCTCGGCAGGTACTCGGCTTCCATCCGAGTCTGGGGATGCAACAGCGGTGGCCTCCATTTCCGCCCAGTATGTCTTGACACGGGCAAGAGCCATCCGCGCACCCTCTATGCACGCTGACCTCTTCATCGCATTGATATGCGGCGCCGCACTAAGGAACTACTGCAACAAGTTGAAATAACTTTTCGGCTCTGGCCTCTCTGGCCACAGATGACTCATGACATACTTCATGGCGCGTCCGGACAACCTATTTAGCTCGGCCCATTCGACCAAACGATTGGCTAATGACAGTGGACGCTCCGAATTGTGGAACTATGACCAAAAGAGCTTTTCCACTTCGCGATCTTCTTGATCTCGGAAGTGTTCGGCCGCATCTGCGGCACTCGCTGCCAAATCCAGATAGGTGTCCACCGTACTCCACATCCGGTCTAACGGAGCATGTTTAGGATCACAGCACTTCCTCCGCAGCATAAAGGGCTTTCCAGCCGCGATCTCTCTTGCCTGACGCAGCTCCTCCTTCATAGCTCTCATCGCAGAGCGAGCATCCTTGGCATCGGCAACGACCTTCTCCAGGTCCGTCTGTTCCGCCTGATCTTCTTTTTCAAGAAGCTTGCAACGGTCAGCAGCGCTCTTCAGCTTCACAGCCATCTCGGCCATTTCCTTCTTGCTTCAGCAGTGAGCAGCCTATTCGGCTTTCAACTCTTCAATTGCCTTTCCGGCAGCCGCATCATTTTTCTTGGATTGCTCCTTGGCTCGGGCAAGTTCCGCCCAAAGATTCTCCATGGCAGCAGCACCATCTGCATCAAGCGCACACATTGTAAGATACTGGCATAAAGCTCCTCTTACCAGGTGCCGCCGGAGTAATTACATACCTTGTGCCTCATCAAGCCGCTTGTTGACAAGCGCGATGTCGGCATCTGCCACGTTAAGTTGCCGCTTTAGCTCGGCAAATTCATCAGTCCGGCTGTCCACCCGACACTTCGCCACCTATGTATGAAGGCAGCATATTAGACCTGGGATTATGATCCTCTGCGCACCGTCACTTTCGACAACGCACAGAGTCTCAGGGGCTACTATCTACACAGGGCGCATCTTATTTATGCGCAACTGTCCAAAAGGGTACATTATTTCACGTACCTCCAAACCTGTCAGTAAACTCCTGACGGCCTCATGCAATCCGCTCTCCGCGGATGAAATCCTCTCAATCACCGTACCCATCAATGCACGGTGCTCTTCTGAGATAGGTGCTCGCCCTAGCAGATCCTTCAGCTCCTCCGACCATGCACCAGACGGTGCCGGACTCGTCCGATGGCCCTTTTTGAAGGCCGGACGCGGAGGGCTTTGGGGGGCCATATGACTACCTTCTGGCCCTGCCGGATTCGGAGAAACCCTCCGCGATGATACCTCAGGGTCGCCCGCCTCGCAAGGCGGTACGGCAGGGGGAGGCGTTCCGCTCTCCATCATCTCCGAAAGAAGATCCCCCGAAGACGAGCTCTGCTGAGAAGGGCTAAGGTCCGAGCTACAAGGTAAATTTTCGATTAATCTTCTCAGATATAACGCAAGGATTTCTCTCATTTCTTAAAAAGAAAAAGTCCTCTCTACTTACGGCTCGGTGGAGGGCTGATCCCCTTGAGGGCATAATTCGGCCGAAGTATCCCCCTGCGCAGGACCCTCTGATGAAGATTTCTTCCCCCGCTTTGAGGCCATGGTCTCCGGGTCGTCAGAGGCGGTCCTCTTCTTCCCTCGAGGAGAGGAATTTTCGGTTCCTCCCTTTTGGACAACCTCCTTCGAGGAGGCTGTAGCTTCCTTGTCCCCTCCCTCGCTTTCCTTCGAAGGCACAACCTCCAACATCCTGACTAGCATGGGACCCGGCGTGGTCTCGGGGAGGGGGGCCGGACACCTGATTAGCTTTGATTTTGCTATCCACTCCTGTTTAAAGGATAACTCTTTTAGGGGCAATTTTATGATAAATATACGGATAGCGAGTCCGGGCACAAGGCTACTTACTTGAGTATCCGGGCGATTGCAGCTCAGGCCTGCATCCTCGGTCAAGTCCGGACACATTGCTTGTGATCTGAAGAACAATTTGTACATCTCCACGGGCGTTGCGCCCATGAAATTATGGAGAGCTCGTGGTCCCTCCGGATTGAACTCCCACATGCGAAGGGGGCGATGTTTGCCGGGTAAGGCTCGGCGGATCAACATGACCTGTGTCACCACGACCAGGCTAACGTCTCTTTCTAAGAGATCTCGAATGCGGCCCTACAACAAGGGCACGTCCTTGGATGGCCCCCAGTCCAGTCCTTTATTGACCCATGACACTAGTTGTGGTGGGGGACCCGAGCGTAAGGTAGGTGGCGCCACCCACTTGGTGCCCCTGGGAACGGTGATGTAAAACCACTCTCATTGCCATAAGCTGGACTCCTCTTGAAAAGAGCCCTCGGGCCACGGAGCACCAGCATTCTTGCTTATAAAAGCACCTCCGCACTCCGCGTGCCGTCTCTCGATCATCTTCGGCTCTACTTTAAAGGTCTTGAGCCATAGTCCGAAGTGAGGAGTAATACGGAGGAAGGCTTCACACACGATGATGAATGAGGAAATATGGAGGATGGACTCCGGAGCTAAGTCGTGAAATTCCAGCCCATAATAAAACATGAGCCCCCTCACGAAGGGATCTGTCGGGAAGCCTAGCCCCCGAAGGAAGTGAGACATGAACACCACACTCTCACCAGGCTTGGGAGTGGGAATGACCTGCCCTTGAGCAGGCAGCCTATGCCAGATTTCGTCGGTCAAGAACCTGGCCTCTCTCAACTTCAGCACATCCTCCTCCGTGATGGAGGAGGGCATCCATCAGCCTCGAAGGTCGGAACCGGACATTGTCGAAGGTCCGAAGCGCCGGAAATCTGGAGCCTTGGGTGTTCGAACTCGAGGTGAAGGGCAAACTCGTTTGAGATTGAAAGAAATGAGTAAGGCCTTGGTCTCTTTATAAGAGGTTGAATACCAAGGGCCCTCCCGTTGACCGTTTGGGACTCGCCTTTGATCGAGAAAACATACCAACAGGTACGACTAGGTTATCCACGCCCGTATTGATGAGAATCCTGGAATAAGGGGACACGATCTCTGCTTTGACAAGACGTGCCAAGGAAACCGCCTCGCTAAACTCGCTGAGGTGGGACAGTAAAATGATTCGAATGAAGACTTGGCCGTGGTGTGATGTCACGCTACGGAATACGTCAGCAGATTAGATTTGTGTAAATATTATTCTCTCTATGGCAATATGTGGAAACTTATTTTGCAGAGCCGGACACTACCTTTGTGTTCAAAATCTTCTATGAAGTACTTGGAGGAGGAACCCGCCTTGCAATGCCGAAGACAATCTGTGTGCCAGACTCGTCGTCATTGAAGCCTAGTTCAGGGGCTACTGAGGGAGTCCTGGATTAGGGGGTGTCCGGATAGCCGAACTATACCTTCGGCCGGACTCCTGGGCTATGAAGATACAAGATTGAAGACTTCGTCCCATGTCCGAAAGGGACTTTCCTTGGCGTGGAAGGCAAGCTTGGCGATACGGATATGTAGATCTCCTACCATTGTAACCGACTCTGTGTAACCCTAGCCCTCTCCGGTGTCTATATAAACCGGAGGGTTTTAGTCCGTAGGACGAAAAAACAATCATACCGTAGGCTAGCTTCTAGTGTTTAGCCTCCTTGATCTCGTGGTAGATCTACTCTTGTACTACCCATATCATCAATATTAATCAAGCAGGAGTAGGGTTTTACCTCCATCGAGAGGGCTCGAACCTGGGTAAAAACATCGTGTCCCTTGTCTCCTGTTACCATCCGCCTAGACGCACAGCTCGGGAGCCCCTACCCAAGATCCGCCGGTTTTGACACCGACAGCAATTGTAATGACATGGGCCAGCTGATGGCGGCTCTAGTCAAGTACGCCGACTCTGATAGTACCAAAGATCTCGAGTCTGACAAGGAGAAGACAGGGAAGGGGAAGAAGAACGGCAAGGGTCATCAGCATAACCCGACAAATCAAGGAGGCAATAATAAGCGTAAGGCTGACGGTAGCTTGGAGTTTGTGGCTAACACTAATGCACAGGGCAACAATCAGCAACGTAAGGGGAGGCCACCTCCTCGGTCCGACGGGTCAGGTCCCACTCTTGAGAAGCTGTTAAATGAGCCCTGTCCAAGGCACGGTACTCAGTAGAAACCGGCCACGCACCTATGGAAGGACTGTACGATCATGAAGGCTTTCAAGAATTCTAACATGTTCAATAGCAATCATGGGCCGGGCGGCGGCTCAGGTGGCGGTGGTTTTCATGGCCCGGGCGGCGGCTCAAATGCCAACTTTCAAGGCTCTCAAGGAAATCAAGGTGGCTATAATCAACAATCTGGCCAGGGGGGTCAGCAGCATCACAATCCGGATATCAGAGCAATCCAAAGCAGTTGAATAGTGGACAGTATCATGTGGTCACCACTAGTTTGTGCAGACGGGACCAAAAACTTCATAAGAGGGCTGTGAATGCTATTGAGCCGGCGGTCCCTCACTATTTGAGATGGTCTGAGCAGCCTATTCTATGGAGTAGGGAGGATCACCCTCCCCGGGTTGACAATCTGGATCACCTGGCTTTGGTGGTGGCACCTCAAGTTGGTGGATATAAATTCACTAAAGTACTCATGGACGGAGGCAGTAGCATCAACATCCTCTATTATGAGACTTTCCACCGCATGGGTTTGACTGACAAAAGTCTTAAGACGTCCAACACTGGTTTTCATGGAGTGGTGCCTGGTAAGTCGGCATACCCAGTGGGTAAGATTGAGCTGGAGGTAGCCTTTGGAGATGTGCATGATTCCAGGGCCGAGAAATTAACTTTTGAGGTGGTCAAAATCAAGAGCTCATATCATGCCCTGTTTGGATGACCGACTTATGGCCATGTTATGTTTATTTGTAGCTCAAAATGCCGGGTCATAAGGGCACTATCACAGTGCATGGGAGTCGGAAGATAGCCTTGGAACGTGAGGAAGGCGATGCTGCTTATGCTGAATCTGCTTGTGCAACAGAGGAGTTGAAGTTCTACAAGGATAATGTTGACCCGACGGACATGACGTCTTTGAAAAAGCCAACTACAGAGCATGAGCCGTTGCTGAAGTTTAAGTCGGCTGATGACACTAAGCTTGTTGATTTTGTTCCAGGTGACTCATCTACGCAGTTTAGTATCAGTGCTAATCTGGATCCCAAATAGGAAAGCGCGCTCATCAAGTTCATCCGTGAGAACCGGGACATCTTTGCATGGAAACCTTCTGACATGCCGGGTGTACCGAGAGAACTCCCTGAGCACACTCTCAATATTGATCCAAAATTTAAGTCGGTCAAGCAGTTTCTTCGGCAGTTTAATGAGGAAAGGCGCAAGGCCATTGGTGAAGAAGTGGCTCGGCTCTTGGCGGCCGGGTTCATTATTGAGGTTTTTCATCCAGAGTGGTTGGCTAACCCGGTACTCGTGCTTAAAAAGAACGGCACCTGGCGTATGTGTGTGGATTACACGGACTTAAACAAGGCTTGTCCGGCTGCTTATTTCACTCTCCCTTGTATTGATCAAATAATTTATGCTGTGGCGGGTTGTGAGCGTTTGAGCTTTTTGGATGCTTATTCCAGTTATCATCAGATCAAGATGGCAGTTAAGGACCAGGAGAAGACGACTTTTTTATTCCGTTTGGAGCCTTCTGCTATGTGTCTATGCCTTTTGGGCTTAAAAGTGCCCAGGCGACTTATCAGCGATGTGTGCAGAACTGTCTTCACAATCAGATTGGGCGCAATGTTCATGTTTATGTGGACGATATAGTGGTGAAGTCTAGAGAGAAGGAGACCTTGATAGATGATCTGGAGGAAACCTTTGATAACCTCCGAGTCTACAAGATGATGCTTAACCCAACCAAGTGTGTTTTTGGAGTGCCAGCAGGCAAGCTCTTGGTTTTTTTGGTTTCTAACAGAGGCATCGAGGCTAACCCGAAGAAAATCAAAGCAATTACATCTTTAGCTAAGCCAGCGTGCATCAATGATGTTCAGCAGTTGGCGGGTCGTGTTGCTGCTTTAAGCCGGTTCATAAGCCGGTTAGGTGAAAAGGACATACCACTATATCAAATGATGAAGAAGACAGATGATTTTGTCTGGAGTGATGCTTCTAACTCTGCCTTTGAAGATCTGAAGAGATAGCTCGCTGAGCCGCCGGTTCTTGCTGCTCCCATTGATAAGGAGCCATTATTGTTATATGTGGTTGCTAACACATGTGCTGTCAATGTGGCCATTATCGTAGAGCGCAAAGAGGCTGGCAAGGAATATCTAGTTCAACGACCAGTTTACTACGTCAGTGAGGTGCTCATTGAGTCCAGACAAAGATATCCACATTGGCTGAAACTTGTTTATGGGGTGTTCATGGCGAGCCGGAAGCTTAAGCATTATTTTCAGGGTCATCCCATCATTGTGGTTAGCTCTGCTCCTTTAGGAGATATTATTCAAAATAGATAAACCATAGGACGAGTTGCCAAGTGGGCTATTGAACTTGGGCCTCATGGTTTAAAGTATGTGCCACGCACTGCCATCAAATCTAAAGCACTGGTGGACTTCATTAATGATTGGACAGAGCTGCAGATGCCTGAAGAGAAGTCGGACAACACATATTGGACTATTCATTTTGATGGGACCAGGCAATTAGAGGGCTCGGGGGCTGGAGTTGTTTTAGCTTCCCCTCGAGGTGACAAATTTTGTTATGTGTTACGGTTGATGTTTCCCTGTACTAACAATGCAGCAGAGTATGAGGCCTTGCTCCATGGTCTTCGGATGGCTAAGGAGATGAGCTTGAGCCGGGTAAGGTGCTCTGGAGACTCAGATTTGGTGGCTCAACAAGTATCAGGCAAATGGGATTCCAAGGTTCCTCTCATGGCATCTTATCGCCGCGAAGTTGATGCCATTGTTGGACACTTCAAGGGTTACCAAGTGGAACACATTGATCGCAGAAAGAATGAAGCGGTTGATGCTTTAAGCCAGCCGGGGTCTCAGCGTAAGCCGGTGCCACCTAACACTTTCTTAGATGTTCTGCATAACCCTTCTGTCAAGTTGCCTACAGAGGAAGACTTGGTTGTTCCAGACTCGGAAGCACAATTGGTGGTGGATCTTCATGTCATCCCAGATTGGATAGTGCCATATTTGGCTTATATGACCCGGGGCGAGTTGCTTGAGGATGAGACCTTGGCTAGACAGATAACCCGGCGGTCTAAATCAATGACAATTGCCAACGGTGAGTTGCATCATTGCAGTGTTACCAGGGTGTTTCAATGTTGTGTCTCTCCTGAGGAAGGTCAAGAAATTCTTCGTGAAATCCATGAAGGAGATTGTGGCCATCATGCCGGTTCAAAGTCTCTTGTAGCCAAAGCCGATTGTCATGGTTTTTACTGGCTGACGGCTCAGGTTAATGCGAAGGATCTGGTCAGTAGGTGTGATGGTTATCAAAAATTCACACGACAGGCACACGTGTCGGCTCAAGAATTGAGGATGATTCCAATTACTTGGTTGTTTGCAGTCTGGGGGCTCGATATGGTTGGAACTTTCAAAAGATCCAAAGATAAAAATACACACCTTTTGGTGGCAGTTGACAAATTCACAAAGTGGGTTGAGGTAGAGCCGGTTAGTAAGTGTGATGCAGCCACGGCGGTTCAATTCATGAAAAGGTGATCTTTCATTTTGGCTTTCCACACAGCATTATAACTGACAATGGTACTAATCTGTCCAAGGGTGCTATGGAGGAATTCTGCCAACGTGAGCATATCCGGCTTGATGTTTCATCAGTAGCTCACCCCCAATCTAATGGTCAAGCTGAAAGAGCCAATCAGGAAATCTTGAAAGGTCTGAAGCCTCGGCTTATGGTTCCTTTACAACGAATGCCGGGTTGTTGGGTGGAGGAGTTGCCCTCTGTGATCTGGAGCATCAATACTACCCCTAACAGGTCTATGGGTTATACCCATTTCTTCATGGTTTATGGAGCAGAGGAGTCTTGCCTAGTGACATCCGTCATGACTCACCCCTCGTGGCGGCTTATGTTGAAGCTGATAACGAACGAGCCCGTCAGGATGCGCTTGACCTGTTAGATGAAGAGCGTAACTTAGCAGCAGCCTGCTCGGCGATTAACCATCAGGACCTGCGCCGTTATCACAGCCGTCGGGTTAAGTCCAGAACCTTTCAAGAAGGTGACTTGGTGCTCAGGCTCATCCAGGATCAAACTGATGCACACAAATTATCCCCACCTTGGGAAGGACCCTTTGTGGTCAGCAGGAACTTGAACAATGGGTCATACTACCTCATTGAAGTTCGAGAGCATAAAGACTCACGTAAGAAGGAGGAAGAGACCCACTGACCGTGGAATATTGCTCATTTTCGGCCTTACTATACTTGAGCCACCGGCTCTCATGATGTACATACTTTGACGTTGTATATATTATGATAAGTAATAAAGTAGGACCTCTGTCCTTTTCATTCTCAATAATCACATGTCTTCATCATTATAATTTCAAAATGACTAATTGGGGGCTGATTGTGTTCAAATCTAGCTTAAACCCTTTGGTCCGGCTCATGATCGTATTCGAATCTAGCCGTTAAACCTCATGATCACTAGGGGGCTTCCTGTTCAAACATAGGTCGTATTCGAACCAAAGAGAACATAGCTGTCGGTACCCTCTTGATCAGCGCAATGCCAAACTCACTAGGGAGCTTCTTGATCGTATTCGAATCATAGCTTAACCCCTTTTGGGTCCGACTTTGATCGTATTCGAATCAGAGTCGTTAAAAAATTCTCAAGGTCATTTGGGGGCTTCCTATTCAAACATAGGTCGTATTCGAACCAAAGAGAACATAGCTGTCGGTACCCTCTTGATCGGCACAACGCCAAAGCCACTCGGGGATACATGATCGTATTCGAATCCTAGCTTAACCCCTTTGGTCCGGTTTACTGATCGTACTCGAATCAAAAGCCTCCAAATTTTCTTTGTGTTTGACTTACGTTTTTTGAAAGACAATCTTTGTTTTTTGCGGTTTTTTCGTCTAGATCTAAGTATAAGTATGGTTTCAATTTATCCCGGCTTGGTTTTTTGACGATAAATCGCCAGTGTATGACAGTCATCATACATATGGAAGTGTTGGCTTCTAAAGATTGGGTTATCACCCTTACTGTTCGGGTCTCATAAGCCGGCAGTTCAGATTCAAGATCGCAGGTATGATATTGCCGTTGTGTTTCAAAGTTAAAATTCATAACAGGTTTATCTGTGTCTCTTCAATCAGAGGTCTTCCAGCCTTAATTATCCTTACATACATCCTTAATTATACAGTTATGTTGGTTTCCATGGTTGTGTACTGGGCATTTTGACCCGTCCGGCGGTAAACCGCCAGGACAATTTCATATCTTACATGCAGGAACAGATTCAAACACTACTGATATTGTAAAGGATGTAAGGCATATCTTCACATGACGGATAAAAGTGTTGTACGCAACACAATATGCACGATGGCATAAGCAGAGCATGAAGTTTTAAGCTAGCCTATTACAAGGCGCTTGGAGCCCAAAAGGATAATGTTGTTTTTAAACTCTCATAGCAGATGATAAACTAAAGTCGGTTCATCAATCCTGGTTGGGTTGATTGGATGGTTATGACTCATCCCTTGCCGGTTCATCCTCCTCCACCATTTGGAAATTGGGCTTGGACCAATCAAAGCCATGAAGGGCGACGAACTCAGCCTCATCATCAATCAGACCAGACGGGTCAATTTCTGGGGCGAAAGTGTGCTGGCGAACCGACGGGATCAGATCCGTCACTTTATACGAAGGAGTCGCCATCTTTTTATTTTCTTCATCAAAACCCGACTGATACTTGGTAAGATTGGTTTCTTTAGCAATGATGGTGGCATGAGGATGAATTTCTTTTACACAAGCAGCAGAGTCTTCTTGGTCGAAGGGACTCCCATCTTCCTTAAAGCTGGGGTACCCCTTGGCTACGTCCGCCGGGTCAAGCTCCGGTACCCAGGCTTTGGAGCGGGTTAAAGCAGTTATGGCTCCGACTCTCGCACAAGAACGCTTGACTTCTTGAAACCTGACGGGTAAGATGGATAGCTTCTTCAAGACATCACTCAATAAGTTTGGTCCTTGGTTAGCTGGGGAGATAATGGCAAGAGCCCGTTGTGACGCCCCCGATTTGATAGTACACTAACCATACACGCAAATGTGTACGATCAAGATCAAGGACTCACAGTAAGATATCACAACACAACTCTAGACACAAATAAAATAATACAAGCTTTATATTACAAGCCAGGGGCCCCGAGGGCTCGAATACATAAGCTCAAAAACACAAGAGTAAGCGGAAGCAACAATATCTGAGTATAGACATAAGTTAAACAAGTTTGCCTTAAGAAGACTAGCACAAAAGTAGCAACGGTTGAAAAGGCAAGGCCTCCTGCTTGGGACCTCCTAACAACTCCTCGAAGTCGAACTCCGCGTAGAACCATCCTTGCGATCCTCTGGCTCCTGGACTCCATCATATGATCGCAGTAACCGGGAAAAGGGGGAAAAGAAGTAGGAAAGCAACTGTGAGTACTCATCCAAAGTACTCGCAAGCAAGGATCTACACTACATATGCATTGGTATTAATGAAATGGATAGTATCTGTGGACTGAACTGTAGAATGCCAAAATAAGAGGGGGATATCTAGTCCTATCGAAGACTACGCTTCTGGCAGCGTCCGTCTTGAAGCAGTAGAAGAGAGTAGATGGTAAGTTAACCAAGTATCATCGCATAGCATAATCCTACCCGACGATCCTCTCCTCGTCGCCCTGTAAGAAAGCGATCACCGGGTTGTATCTGGCACTTGAAAGGGTGTGTTTTATTAAGTATCCAGTTCTAGTTGTCATAAGGTCAAGGTACAACTCCGGGTCGTCCTTTTACCGAGGGGCACAGCTATTCGAATAGATAAACTTCCCTGCAGGAGTGCACCACATTTCCCAACATGCTCGATCCCCTTTGGCCGGACACACTTTCTTGGGTCATGCCCGGCCTCAGAAGATCAACACGTCACAGCCCCACCTAGGCACAACAGAGAGGTCAGCACGCGGGCCTAAATCCTATGGCATAGGGGTCTGGGCCCATTGCCCATTGCACACCTGCACGTTGCGAACGCGGCCGGCGAGCAGACCTAGCCTCCCTTATACAAGAGCAGGCGTTCCAGTCCAACCCGGCGCGCGCCGCCCTGTCGCTGACGTCAAGAAGGCTTCGGATGATACCATGACGTCAAGTGCCCATAACTATTCCCGCGTAGTTGGTTAGTGCGTATAGGCCATTGGCCAGACTCAGATCAAATACCCAGATCTCATTAAGCGTGTTATTTTGAAGTAACCGCGAATGCCAACCTGGGCCAGGCCCACCTCTCACCTAGGTGGTCTCCACCTGCCCTGTCGCTCCGCCACAAAGTAACAGTCGGGGGCCGTCGGGAACCCAGGCCCACCACTACCTAGATGGAACCACCTGCCCCTTCAGCCCCCACATCGGAATCATTTGCGGGTACTCTACGAGCCGACCCGACTTTAGTCATCACCATGTATCATGTATAATAGTGTAGTATGTATATACCCGTGATCACCTCCCGAAGTGACCACGACCCAATAATATAGCAAGGCAGACAAACAATAATGTAGGGCCACTGATGGAATACTAGCATCCTATACTAAGCATTTAGGATTATAGGTAAAGGTAACAACAGTAATAGCAAAGACAGGCTATGCATCAGAATAGGATTAACGGAAAGCAGTAACATGCTACACTACTCTAATGCAAGTAGTAGAGAGAAGAAATAGGCAATATCGGGATGATCAAGGGGGGGCCTTGCCTCGAAGCTCTGCTCCAAAGGAACGGTCGTCAGTGACGTAGTCGATCACAAGGGCAGCATCGACGTCAGTCTGGAAGTCTACCAGAGAGAAGAGGGGGGAGAAACAATAAATATAAATCAAACAAAGTATCATAAAAGTATACCATGACAAAACACGGTGCTAGGGGTGATCCAACGCAGTGCTAGGTGATACAGATGAACAGAGGAAACATCCAGAAATGTTTTCCCAACGTTTGGCATTTTTCAGACAGATGAATCAGACGGGATGGATCCATGTTCACTATGCTAGAGGCACGTGACAGATGAACGGATGGCATATTCAGGTTCATCATATTTTTCTGAACAACTTTCATATATAAATTATTTTCATCTGACTTATGATTATTTTACTATGATTTTCTGAAGTTTTAATAGTATTTTGGAATTCTTTTAATTCAAATTTAAAACAAAACAAAAAAATTGCTGATTGTAACCAGGGGTCTCCTAGTCTACTGTATGGCAAGTGGGGCCTGGGTGAGCTGAGTCATCAGGTCAACATTCAACGTTGACTGGTGATACGTCTCCGTCGTATCTACTTTTCCAAACACTTTTGCCCTTGTTTTGGACTCAATCTTGCATGATTTGAATGGAAGTAACCCAGACTGACGTTGTTTTCAGCAAAATTGCCATGGTGTTATTTATGTGCAGAAACAGAAGTTCTCGGAATGACCTGAAACTTCACAGAACATCTATTCGGAAATAATAAAAAATCCTTGCAAAAGATGAAGACCAGGGGGCCCACCACCTGTCCACGAGGGTGGGGGCACGCACCCCTACCTCATGGGCCCCCTAGAACTCCTCCGACCTCAACTCCAACTCTATATATTTGGTTTCGGGGAGAAAAAATTTAGAGAGAATGATTCATCACATTTTACGGTACGGAGCCACCGCCAAGCCCTAAAACCTCTCGGGAGGGTTGATCTGGAGTTCGTTCGGGGCTCCGGAGAGGGGAATCCGTCGCCATCATCATCATCAACCATCCTCCATCACCAATTTCATGATGTTCACCGCCGTGCGTGAGTAATTCCATCGTAGGCTTGCTGGACGGTGATGGGTTGGATGAGATTTATCATGTAATCGAGTTAGTTTTGTTAGGGTTTGATCCCTAGTATCCACTATGTTCTGAGATTGATGTTGCTATGACTTTGCTATGCTTAATGCTTGTCACTGGGGCCCGAGTGCCATGATTTCAGATCTGAACCTATTATGTTTTCATCAATATATGAGAGTTCTTGATCCTATCTTGCAAGTCTATAGTCACCTATTATGTGTTATGATCCGTTAACCCCGAAGTGACAATAATCGGGATACTTACCGGTGATGACCGTAGTTTGAGGAGTTCATGTATTCACTATGTGTTAATGCTTTGGTCCGGTACTCTATTGAAAGGAGGCCTTAATATCCCTTAGTTTCCATTAGGACCCTGCTGCCACGGGAGGGTAGGACAAAAGATGTCATGTAAGTTCTTTTTGATAAGCACGTATGACTATATTCGGAATACATGCCTACATTACATTGATGAATTAGAGCTAGTTCTATGTCACCCTAGGTTATGACTGTTACATGATGAACCGCATCCGGCATAATTCTCCATCACCGATCCATTGCCTACGAGCTTTCCTTATATTGTTCTTCGATTATTTACTTTTCCGTTGCTATTGCTATCATCACTACAAAATACCAAAAACATTACTTTTGCTACTGTTACCTTTTGCTGTCGTTACCACTACTATCATATTACTTTGCTACTAAACACTTTGTTGTAGATATTAAGTTTCCAGGTGTGGTTGAATTGACAACTCAGCTGCTAATACTTGAGAATATTCTTTGGCTCCCCTTGTGTCGAATCAATAAATTTGGGTTGAATACTCTACCCTCGAAAACTGTTGCGATCCCCTATACTTGTGGGTTATCAAGACTATTTTCTGGCGCCGTTGCCGGGGAGCATAGCTATATTCTTTGAGTCACTTGGGATTTATATCTGCTTATCATTATGAAGAACTTGAGAGATCCAAAAACCAAGATTTATCCCTCAACTACGAGGAGAGGTAAGGAACTGCCATCTAGCTCTGCACTTGATTCACCTTCTGTTTTGAGTAAGCTTGCGACACCTAAACCTGCTTCTGCTATTCGTTCTGATATGTCACATGTTATTGATGATGCCACTTCTGCTATGCATGATACTTATGATGAAACTACTTCTATGCTTGATACTGCTGTGCCACTTGGTGAATTTCTTGATGAACAACTTGCTAGGGTTAGAGAGAATGAAAATATTGAATCTGATAATATTGATGAAAGTGATGATGAAGGCTCACCTGTTATTCCTGAGGGTTATGTTTTTGAAAAAGAAGCTGCTCCAGCTATTTTAGCTTGCAAAGATAGATATGAACTTAAGAGGTTATTAGCTAAATGGAATAAGCAATCTCTAAATGCTAGGATGAAACCTGACCCTGCTTTTGCTACTTCACCTATCTGTGTTACTGATAAGGATTATGAATTCTGTGTTGATCCTGATATAATTACTTTGGTTGAATCTGATCCTTTTCATGGCTATGAATCTGAAACTGTTGTGGCACATCTTACTAAATTAAATGATATAGCTACCCTGTTCACTAATGATGAGAGAACTCGTTACTTTTATATCCTTAAAATATTTCCGTTCTCATTAAAGGGTGATGCTAAGATACGGTTTAATTCTCTTGATCCTGGTTGTGTGCGTAGTCCCCAGGATATGATTTATTACTTCTCTGCTAAATATTTCCCGGCTCATAAGAAACAAGCTGCTTTAAGGGATATATATAATTTTGTGCAAATTGAAGAAGAGAGTCTCCTACAAGCTTGGGGGAGGCTTCTCAAGTTACTTAATGCCTTGCCTGATCATCCTCTTAAGAAAAATGAAATACTTGATATATTTTATAATGGACTAACCGATGCCTCCCGAGATTACCTGGATAGCTGTGCTGGTTCTGTTTGCAGGAAAGAACGCCGGATGAAGCTGAAATTCTATTGAATAATATGTTGACAAATGAAAATAATTGGACACTTCCTGAACCAACTCTTGAGCCTATGCCTAAACCAACTCCGAAGAAGAGGGGTATTCTATTTCTCAGTCCTGAAGATATGCAAGAGGCAAAGAAATCTATGAAAGAAAAAGGTATTAAAGCTGAAGATGTTAAGAATTTACCTCCTATTGAAGAAATACACGGTCTTAATTTACCGCCTGTTGAAGAAACATATGATCTTAATCCTTCACCTATTGAAGAAACTCATGGTCCTGATAACCCGACACAGGTAGTAAAGGTAAATTCTCTCTATAGATACGATAAAGCTGAAATCCCATTTACTAAATTTGCTAGCCCATGCTTAGATGAGTTTGATAAATTTATGGTTAAGCAAGAAGATTTTAATGCTTATTTTGGTAGACAATTGAAATACAATTCAAATATGCTTGAACACTTGGGTGATTATATAGCTAATTATATGGCTAATGTTAAAGGTGAACTTAAACTTATTAGTAAACATGCTTCTATGGTTACCACTCAAGTAGAACAAGTACTTAAAGCTCAAAATGATTTGCTCAATGAATTGACTAGTAAGAGTAATGATAATGCTGTTAGAGTGTGTAACACCCTCGATGCGGCTATATCTCCCACGTGTCGAAGCATGACTTAGAGGCATAACCGCATTGAAAGCAATATCGCAAGTGAGGTAATCTTCACACAACCCATGTAATACATAAGGGAAAAAGATACATAGTTGGCTTATAATCGCCACTTCACACAATACATGAATAAAGCATTACATCATCTAAATACAATCAAGGTCCGACTACGGAACCAAAATAAAAGAAGAACCCCAAATGCGACAAGGTCCCCGATCGACCCCCACTGGGCTCCACTACTGATCAACTAGAACGAAACAACACAAAGGACAAGATCTTCATCGAGCTCCTCCTGAGCTTGGTTGCGTCATCTGCACGGTCTCATCGGCACCTGCAAACTGGTTTTGGAAGTATCTGTGAGTCACGGGGACTCAGCAATCTCGCACCCTCGTGATCAAGACTATTTAAGCTTATGGGTAAGGTAAAGGTATGAGGTGGAGCTGCAGCAAGCGACTAGCATATATGGTGGCTAACATATTCGCAAAAGAGAGCGAGAAGAGAAGGCAAAGCATGATCGAGAAAATATGATCAAGAAGTGATCCTAGAACAACCTACGTCAAACATTACTCCAACACCGTGTTCACTTCCCGGACTCCGCCGGAAAGAGACCATCACGGTTACACACGCGGTTGGTATATTTTAATTAAGGTCAACTTCAGGTTCTCTACAACAGGACATTAACAAATTCCCATCTGCCCATAACCGTGGGCACGGCTTTCGAAAGTTCAAATCCCTGCAGGGGTGTCCCAACTTAGCCCATCACAAGCTCTCACGGTCAACGAAGGATATTCCTTCTAGCGGGAAGACCCAATCAGACTCGGAATCCCGGTTACAAGACATTTCGACAATGATAAAACAAGACCAGCAAAGCCACCCAGATGTGCCGACAAATCCTAATAGGAGCTGCACAGATCTCATTCTCAGGGCACACCGGATGAGCCAGACGTCGGGTGGGCCAGCCCAGAGTTGCCCCTGGTAGCTCCGGACATCGCTCAGTTGGACCAACACTCAGAGGAGCACTGGCCCGGGGGTTTAAAATAAAGATGACCCTTGAGTCTGCAGAACCCAAGGGAAAGAAAAGGCTAGGTGGCGAATGGTAAAACCAATGTTGGGCCATGCTGGAGGAGTTTTATTCAAGGCGAACTGTCAAGGGGTTCCCATTATTACCCAACCGCGTAAGGAACGCAAAATCCGGGAACATAACACCGATATGACGGAAACTAGGGCGGCAAGAGTGGAACAAAACACCAGGCATAAGGCCGAGCCTTCCACCCTTTACCAAGTATATAGATGCATTAATTAAATAAGAGATATTGTGATATCCCAACAAGTAAACACGTTCCAAACAAGGAACAACATCTCCATGTTCTAAGAAGGAACAAACTTCAGTCTTCACCTGCAACTAACAACGCTATAAGAGGGGCTGAGCAAAGCGGTAACATAGCCAAACAACGGTTTGCTAGGACATGGTGGGTTAGAGGTTTGACATGGCAATTTGGGAGGCATGATAAGCAAGTGGTAGGCATCGTAGCATAGGCATAGCAAAAGAGGGAGCATCTAGCAAGCAAAGATAAAAGTGATTTCGAGGGTATGGTCATCTTGCCTGAAATCCCACAAGGAAGAAGAACGAGTCCATGAAGAAGATAAACTGACGTAGTCGAACGGTTCCTCACAAACGCGACGTTATCGGAACCAACCCGAAGAAGCAACACCGGAAAGGAGCACACAACATAGTAAACAACCAACACATAATCATGGCATGATGCACAATCAAATATGATGCATATCCGATTTAAATAGGCATGGCATGGCAAAATGCACAAGCAACCCTACAAATTAAGTGGAGCTCAATATGCAACGAGTTGCATATTGACGAAACACCACGACAAGTTATTCAGTTCGATCTCGTTTATGTACCCAACAATATTAAATGTTGTTAAACATGGCAAGAGGGTGAAGCAAAAGAAAACTACCTATCTAGGCAAGTTTAAATGAGGCCGGAAACAACGAACAACAATTCTGGTAAATCCCCATGTGCATATATTAGGTTTGGTCCTGTTCTGCCCTAAACCATATTTTATAGTTATTAAACATGCAAGATGATGCCACCATGTTAAACTAAGCAAAATTCTACCCCATTTACATATAAAGTTTGTTAGAAACGGAGCTACGGTTATTTAGTTATGAATTAAACCATTTTAGCATAGCATTTATACAAAATTAAACAAACATCAAGTTTAAACATCTTTGACATGGATGAAAGTTGGAAATTATGAAACTAGATGAAATTCTAAGCACTTTACATGTTTAAAACATTTTAATCCGATGCACGGTTCTGGAATTATTATATGCATGATGTTGAGGGTTTTTCTGTAAAAACTGCCGACTCTGGAAAATACAAAAATGTTCTATGTAAAAAAACAGGATACGGGCCAGATCTGGAACAGAGCTGGAGAGCTGCTCACATTGGGCCTTAGCAGGCCGGCTATTGCAGAGGCTGGCAGGGGAAGGAAGCGCCTGGGCCGGGAGGCCGAGCGCTGTGCCTTGGCGCTGGAAGGGAGGCAGCCCAGGCGGGTAGCGAGGCCGCTCGGTCAAAACGGAGGAAGTCAACGCGGGCACTGGTCGCTGTTCGTCCTCATCCTCGAAGCAGCGGGAGTAGGTGCGCGACGGTGCCGGGAACAGCAAGGAGGTGGGCTCCAGTCGGGGATCGAGGGACTTGGCCGCGGCGACTCCAGGCGATGCAGTGGCTGCTCCAACCGGCGAGGAAGGCAAGCGGCCGGGCGGAGCTGGAGGCCAAGGCGGCGGCGTCCTGGTAGAAGCAGAGGACGCAGGCAGCAGCGGCAGAAACGGGGCGGCGGTGAGGAACGCTTGGCGCGAATCTATGGCGGCGCTGGATGCCGGTGACAGGGCGTAGGGGTCCAGGACCCGTGAGGAGGAGAGGGGCGGCCATGGCATTTCCTTGCACTTGGCCGGCTCGATGAAGACGAGCAGCAATGGACAGGCGCGGCTCCTGCAGGGGAACGAAGCGGCGCTGGGGTCGTGCATCGTTCGTTCGACAAGGGAAGCAACGGCAGCAGCAGGTTAGGCCGGCGACAGCACCGGTGGCCGGGGACGTTCTTCGTCTCGGTGGTGCTCTGTCCTTGCAGAAGAAACAAGGCGACCACGCGATTAGCAGCAGCAGTAGGAGAAGAAGAACAAGAAACAGGGAGGAGGCGCGGTGAGGAGGACCTGCGGGTCGGAGCAACTTGATGGCGGCGCCATGGCATGGTGCTGCTCTCGATCCATCATGGATCGAGGCACTGGAGGAGGGGAGGAGGCGCGGAGCAGCCTACTCGAGCTCGAGGGTGAGGGCGGCGCTCGGAGGTTGGCCGATGCTCTGCTGGTGGGATGGATCAATGGAGAGAAGTGGCTGGCGTTGGTTGGCTCCGATTGATTCGGGATGAAATCCCAAGGAGGAAGGAGGTTGGTCGGGTGGCTTGAATGGACCAGGCAAGATCCCGAGGATGGAGGAAATTAGTTGGATCTGAGCGGCTGGGTGGATCTGAAACGAGGAAAGAGGTGGTTGGTCCAGTGCTGGATCCGAGGAGGGTGGCGGCGCGGGAGGGGCTAGGAGCTAGGCTAGGGTTTAGGGTTGATCTGGTCATATATAGCAGGTGGATTTTTGTTAGGTGCATCTGGTCCCTCCGATTTAGATGGGGCGGTCGAGAATAAAATGTTAGGGAGGCCAAATAAGAAAATGGTGACGTTTTGTAGACGTTTGGGGATGATCTGGACACAACGGCAACGATTGTCCGGGTCGGGTCTGGGACAACTTTCGGACGCGCGCGCGAGGAGGGCCACGGGCTGACGAGAGAGGTTAGGTTGGGCCTGGCGGTAGGTAGCGGGCTGTGTAGACGGTCTCGAGCTAAGAGAAGAGAAGAGAGGGAGGCCCGGTGACTGTTTCCGGAGACCGAAAACGTCCGACGATAGACCGGCTACTATTGCCGCTATATTTATCCGTTGGGGCATCAAACGGACTCCGAATGCGATGAAACTTGGCAGGCGGTCTACTGACAACAAAACAACACCGCATGCCAACTTTCAACCCATTCCGAGAACATTTTCCGGCCACTTATAAAATAATATTTCGGACATATCGCGGGCGCGTGCAAGTGTGTCTGGGCTCAGAACGGACAACAGAAGGAACTGGGAGAACCCGGACGAATGCAAGTTTTGAAAAACATGATGATGCAATGCGTATGATGACATGATAAAATGCAACACGCAAGCAAATGACAAGACAGCAACAGCGAATAACTGGAAGACACCTGGCGCAACGGTCTCGGGGCGTTACAGAGTGGCTACTAGAACTGGTAGAATGACTCAGGAACCTTTGTATCCTGAAGGCCACCCTAAGAGAATTGAGCAAGATTCTCAGAGAAATAATGTAGATGCACCTAGTCCTTCTAATAGGAAGAAAAAGAAAAATGATAGGACTTTGCATGCTTCTAGTGAACCTATTACTGAAACACCTGAGAATCCAAATGATATTTCTATCTCTGATG
The DNA here is from genome assembly GCF_002162155.2 of Triticum dicoccoides. NCBI lineage: Eukaryota > Viridiplantae > Streptophyta > Magnoliopsida > Poales > Poaceae > Triticum > Triticum dicoccoides. The sequence continues at coordinate 515,060,132 of NC_041392.1, read as the reverse complement.
CTAAAACACAATCTGGCAATGAACCTGAAACTAGTGATAATGTTAATGATAATGTTCATGATGATGCTCAACCTAGTAATGATAATGATATAGAAATTGAACCTGCTATTGGTCTTGATAACCCACAATCAAAGAATCAATGTTATGATAAGAAAGACTTTGTTGCTAGGAAACACGATAAGGAAAGAGAGCCTTGGGTTCAGAAACCCATGCCTTTTCCTCCCAAACCATCCAAGAAAAAGGATGATGAGGATTTTGAGCGCTTTGCTGAAATGATTAGACCTATCTTTTTGCGTATGCGGTTAACTGATATGCTTAAAACGAATCCTTATGCTAAGTATATGAAAGATATTGTTACAAATAAAAGAAAGATACCGGAAGCTGAAATTTCCACCATGCTTGCTAATTACACTTTTAAGGGTGGAATACCAAAGAAACTTGGAGATCCAGGAGTACCCACTATACCATGCTCCATTAAAAGAAACTATGTTAAAACTGCTTTATGTGATCTTGGAGCCGGTGTTAGTGTTATGCCTGTCTCTTTATATCGTAGACTTGATTTGAATAAGTTGACACCTACTGAAATATCTTTGCAAATGGCTGATAAATCAACTGCTATACCTGTCGGTATTTGTGAGGATGTGCATGTTGTGGTTGCAAAAGTTACTATTTTAACGGACTTTGTTATTCTTGATATTCCCGAGGACGATAGTATGTCTATTATTCTTGAACACCCTTTTTGAATACTGCAGGGGCTGTTATTGATTGCACTAAAAGCAATGTCACTTTTCATGTTAATGTTAATGATCATACGGTACACTTTCTGAGGAAACAACGTCAAGTTCATAGTATCAACTCTATTGGAAAAATTCCATCGATTATATTTGGAGGTTTTGAATTTCCTCTTCCTACTGTCAAGAAGAAATATGATATTCCTATTATTGGGGATGTGCATATCCCCGTTGAGGTAACATAGTGTTATTCGAAATTTCTCCGGTTCGATGTTATTCGGAATGAGTTCGTTAACAAGACTTGATCAACCTTGTTAGTGGATTCCTTTTGACGAGCATGAGATGGATGGAACTAGAAGGCACAACCTTCTGTACCCCACTTTTACTTTCTGTTATTTATATTAAATAAAATAAAAATAGTATTTTGCTGTTTGTTATCTGATTTATCCGTCAAATATAAAAATACCCCGAAAATAAAAGTTCTCCAAATGCCTTGAAATTTAAATATGATTTTTCTGGAATATTTGAGAATATTTGGCACTGAGAACACATCAGGAGGAGCTGGCACCTGGCCACGAGGGTCAGGGGCGCGCCCTACCCCCCTGGGCGCGCCCCCTGCCTCATGGGCCCACGGTGGCCCTCCTCCACTTATCCTTTCACCCACACACTCCTTCTTCCTCCCACAAACACGAATATCCAGCTCAAACCCGAGTCCAAGCTCGTTTTGCTCCCATTTTCGATCTCCTTGCTCAAAGCACCTCTCACAAAACTGCTTGGGGAGATTGTTCCTTGGTATGTGACTCCTCCATTGGTCCAATTAGTTTTAGTTCTAGTGCTTTATTCATTACAAATTTATGCTGCCTAGGTGACCATGTTCTTGAGCTTGCATGTCAAATTTATATGGTTCCTTGTAGTTTTGATGCATGATATAGGCTCTAGGCACTTGTAGGAGTAGTTGCTATCAATATTATTGAGTTTGGCTTACTTTTATTTTTGAAGTTACTAAAAATTTCAGAATTTTTCAGAGGAAGAAATATGCTTAGGAAAATGTACCAAGGTGGTTCTTCAAGGAAGCAAGGACCCAGGCTTGCAATGCGTGATGCTGATGAAGAGCCACCAAGAGACGCTAAGTGCGTCCTTGTGAATGGCCTTCGGAAAACTTTATGGATCGAGCGGGAATTAAGGAATAATTTAATACATATTTGCGTAACGCTGATCTTGTGAGCTTCGAGGAAGAAAAGTGCCGCCAGTACCACTATCTCACTAGTACCTTTGTGAGGAGTTTTGAATTTTCATCTTCACATAATTCTCCAACTGTCCTGTTTGATCTCTATGAAAATCTTATACTATGGACTTAGAGGATTTTACCACTGCTTGCAAACTTCTACAATGGGGTAGTATTAGGGAACCTCGCAAATCTGAATTTAGAGATTTTCTCGCTAGTATAACTGTGGGAGAATCTAGAGATATAACACAAGCTATCATAGGGAGCATTCACTTTCCTGCTATACATTATTTTGCTCTCTTCATAGGTAGGTGCATAAATGGTAAAGATGAAGCATGTCATATGTATGTCTCTGGCCTCAGTATTCTTAGGAGTGCTGTGTTAGGAGATAAATCTTATAATTTGGGAGCCATTGTTGCACGTAGGTTGCATCCTAATAGATTTAACGGAGATTTCTTTGGTGGAATTTATGCAACCCGCTTAGCTGATTTTCTCGGTGTGACCATACGCGAGGATGGTATTGAATTGCCTCCTGCTTACCTAGACTTTAATGCTATGGTTCACCACCAATTTGTTGAGAGGAATGAATCACCTCTCTAGTATCGCTTAATCTTTGACAGACGCCGTGCTGTCCGTATTACTCTCCCTGCTCCTGCCTTCTTTGATTATCAGGAAAAAGGAAGATATGTTATTACCAGAGAGGAGGCAGATGAGTACGAGAGGAGGGCAGAGGCCGCTTGTCGCCACGCTGCAGCTCAGGAGGCGATAGCCGCTGCATCTCAGTACGACCCCAACTACTATTATGGATATCTGCCAGGCCAGCCGTGGCCATAGACCAACTTAGGCCAAAAGCCTAAGCTTGGGGGAGTACGTATTTCTCACTGACATTACATTCATGTTCACACACTCATTGCTAGATGTCGGTGTTCATACTTTTTCATTGTATCATCCATGCTAGTTTATTTTCCTTTTTATGCTTTCTTCTTGTGTGTTTAATAAACTCTAAGAAAAACCAAAAAAATAGTTGTAGCTTTTAATTAGTTTACTTTCCATGCTTGTAATAGTAATTAAAAAGAAAACCCAAAAAGATTTCTTGTTCTTCTTTTGCTTGTTGGGAGCTTTCCCGTGTAAATAGTTTTATTTCTTTTCTTTTCTTTGGGGGTCGATAGGAGAAGACCATAATTAAATTTTTGAAGTAGCTCTTATATGCATTATTGTTGATCTGACAAAAGAGCCCATATTGCCTTGTCTTCTCCTGTTTATTGAATGCTTGCAGATTCTAGCTTAGTCCAATGCACGCGCACTATTATTATTATTCACATCGTTCGGTCGTGCAAGTGAAAGGAAATTATGACGATATATAATGGACTGACTGAGATGAGAAAAGCTGGTATGAACTCGACCTCTTTTGTTTTTGTAAATATGATTAGTTCATCGTTCCTGATTCAGCCTACTATGAATAAACATGTTTGCAATGACAACTAGATATCATAGTTTCTTGTGCCATGCTTGATTAGCTGGGAGCTTATAATGGTTTACCTTGCGTGCCAACATGCTATTAAAATGGTTGTGATGTGGTATGATAGGGTGGTATCCTCCTCTGAATGATTTAAGTGACTTGACTTGGCGCATGTTCACGCATGTAGTTGAAACAAAATCAACATAGCCTTCACGATATTTATGTTCATGGTGGATTATATCCTACTCATGCTTGCATTCGGTGTTGATTAATTTTAATGCATGTTCATGACTGTTGTTGCTCTCTAGCTGGTCGCTTCCCAGTCTTTTGCTAGCCTTCACCTGTACTAAGCGGGAATACTGCTTATGCATCCAACTCCATAAACCCCAAAGTTATTCCACATGAGTCCACTATACCTTCCTATATGCGGTATCTACCTGCCGTTCCAAGTAAATTTGTATGTGCCGAACTCTAAACCTTCAAATAAATATCCTGTTTTGTATGCTCGAATAGCTCATGTATCAACTAGGGCTATCCGTATCTTCCATGTTAGGCGGGTTATTCTCAAGAGGAGTGGACTCCGCTCCTCACTCACGAGAAAGTGGCTGGTCACCAGGATGCCCAGTCCCATGCTTTATGCAAATTAAATCAAAACAATTGCAAACAAAACTCCCCCTGGGACTCTTGTTAGTTGGAGGCACTCGTTGTTTCGATCAAGCCATGGATTGATGCTTGTTGATGGAGGGGGAGTATAAACTTTACCATTCTGTTTGGGAACCGCCTATAATGTGTGTAGCATGGAAGATATCGCCATCTCTTGGTTGTTATGTTGACAATGAAAGTATACCGCTCAAAATATTATTCATCTCTATTTTAAAACCGAGCTCTGGCACCTCTACAAATCCCCGCTTCCCTCTGTGAAGGGCCTATCTATTTACTTTTATGCCGAGTCATCATCCTCTTATTAAAAAGCACATAGTTGGAGAGCACAACTGTCATTTGCATTCATTATTGTTAGTTTGCATTGAGTATGACTTGACTGGATCTCTTTTACCATGAATTACAATGTCTAGTCGGTCCTTGATCTTTAAAGGTGCTATGCAGTTATGTTTTCCGGTCTCAGAAAGGGCTAGCGAGATACCATCTTGTTATATCATATTATGATTGTTTTGAGAAAGTTTGTCATCCAAGATTTATTATTATTGCTCGCTAGTTGATTATGCCATTGATATGAGTAAACTTGAGACCTAAGCGTTATTGTGAATGCGGATAGTCATAATCTTTGCTGAAAACTTGAATGTTGGCTTTACATATTTTCAACAACAAGAGCAAACAGAGTTTGTAAAAGTTTTTCTTTATCACTTTCAGTTTATCAACTGAATTGCTTGAGGACAAGCAAAGGTTTAAGCTTGGGGGAGTTGATACGTCTCCGTCGTATCTACTTTTCCAAACACTTTTGCCCTTGTTTTGGACTCTAACTTGCATGATTTGAATGGAACTAACCCGGACTGACGCTGTTTTCAGCAGAATTGCCATGGTATTATTTATGTGCAGAAACAAAAATTCTTGGAATGACCTGAAACTTCACGGAACATCTATCCAAAAATAATAAAAAATCCTTGCAAAAGATGAAGACCAGGGGGCCCACCACCTGTCCACGAGGGTGGGGGCGCGCCCCCTACCTCGTGGGCCCCCTGGAACTCCCTCGACCTCAACTCCAACTCTATATATTTGGTTTCGGGGAGAAAAAATCAGAGAGAAGGATTCATCGCGTTTTACGATACAGAGCCGCCGCCAAGCCCTAAAACCTCTCGGGAGGGCTGATCTGGAGTCCATTCGGGGCTCCGAAGAGGGGAATCCATCGCCATCGTCATCATCAAGCATCCTCCATCACCAATTTCATGATGCTCAATGCCGTGCGTGAGTAATTCCATCGTAGGCTTGCTGGACGGTGATGGGTTGGATGAGATTTATCATGTATTCGAGTTAGTTTTGTTAGGGTTTGATCCCTAGTATCCACTATGTTCTGAGATTGATGTTGCTATGACTTTGCTATGCTTAATGCTTGTCACTAGGGCCCGAGTGCCATGATTTCGGATCTGAACCTATTATGTTTTCATCAATATAGGAGAGTTCTTGACCCTATCTTGCAAGTCTATAGTCACCTATTATGTGTTATGATCCGTTAACCCCGAAGTGACAATAATCGGGATACTTACCGGTGATGACCGTAGTTTGAGGAGTTCATGTATTCACTATGTGTTAATGCTTTGGTCCGGTACTCTATTAAAAGGAGGCCTTAATATCCCTTAGTTTCCATTAGGACCCCGCTACCACGGGAGGGTAGGACAAAAGATGTCATGCAAGTTCTTTTCCATAAGCACGTATGACTATATTCGGAATACATGCCTACATTACATTGATGAATTGGAGCTAATTCTATGTCACCCTAGGTTATGACTGTTACATGATGAACCGCATCTGGCATAATTCTCCATCACCGATCCATTGCCTACGAGCTTTCCATATATTGTTCTTAGCTTATTTACTTTTCCGTTGCTATTGCTATCATCACTACAAAATACCAAAAATATTACTTTTGCTACTATTACCTTTTACTATCGTTACCACTACTATCATATTACTTTGCTACTAAACACTTTGCTACAAATATTAAGTTTTCAGGCGTGGTTGAATTGACAACTCAGCTGCTAATACTTGAGAATATTATTTGGCTCCCCTTGTGTCAAATCAATAAATTTGGGTTGAATACTCTACCCTCGAAAACTGTTGCGATCCCCTATACTTATGGGTTATAAACTGGGTTGACCGCTATAGTGCCTGTAGGGGCTTCCACATGTCATTGTGAAATATTTAATTAAACAATATTTAACAGGGGTGGTCCCACATGTCAAAGGGTACAATTAAAACTAAACCTAATATATATATATATATATATATATATATATATATATATATAAACTAACAAAGAGGCTCGTTCTAATTGGGGATTAGCTCCTAATTTAAACAGAGGGCCGACCTTGACCTGAAGTGGCCCAAGGCCATAGCTGGAGTGCATGGACGTGTTGTCCAGCGAGGCCGGCGGCCGGCGGCCAGCGGCTAGACGTGCAGCAGGGAAATAGCGACCAAAGCAGTAGTACACGAGAGTAGTATTAGTGGTAGGCAAGAGCAGCAGCAGTATGCAAGAGTAGCAGTGCAGCTAGCAGCACTAGCCAGCGGCAGGAGCGACAACAGCGTAGCGGTAGCAGGGCGAAGGCAGCGGCGGCAGGCGCAGGGGCGCGGGCAGATGGGCGTGGGCACCTGCGGCCAGGCGCGCGGAGGGGGTGGCCGAGTACGCGCGTTGGCTCGGCCAGGGCGCGGTGGGTGCACGACGCGAGCATAGCTGGGCGAAGCTGCAGCCACGGCGACCATAGACAAGCTCGGGACCAGCGCCAAACGGTACAAATCGAAAGGGGAAAACGAGGGAATCAATAAAGGAGCTCACGTTGAGGCCGTGGGCGAAGTCCGAGAGGTCGGAGATGGCCCGGAGCAGCGGCATCTGCCGACGGACAACGGTGTGCGCGAGGAAGACGATGACGATTGCAGGCGAATGGGGCCTCTAGATCGATCCCTTTGTCGTAGGTGAAGAAGACGATGACGATGGAGCCCCCTGGACGTATTCTCAAGCGCCGGGGAGGTCGTCGGCCGCGGCGACAGCGTGCTCAGTTCCCTCCAGATCGAGAAGAGGGGCGAGAAAGGGGAGTAGCGGGAGAGGCAAGGGGGCGAACTAGGGTTCGAGAGAGGGTGAGGGGGTCTTGTAGGCGCCGGGGGGCGCGGGATGGCCGCCACGCACAGCCATGGCCGGCAGATGGCCACCACGCCCCTCCCCTGTCTCCTGTAGCGAGAGGAAGGGGACAAGGGGGTGGCTGGGCCGGGTTTTGTTAGATGGGCCAAGTGGCCTAGTAGATTAGGTCTGTTGCTTCCTTTCCCTTCTATTTTTGTTTCATTTTCTCTTTTTTATTTATTTTGTTTTGACTTAAGTTTAATAGTAAACTAGTTTTATCAATATATGAATCTTGGCCCATAATTTACTTTGCAAATTTATACACTTCCGCAAACGTTTGGGAGCTATTTGAAAAAGTTTGGAAATTTTTATAATTTAAAAAGGCACTTAAAATATTGATTTGGTCCCTGTTTTCAATTGTTTTAGGGCACTTAACATTTCATTATATGCTCGTTTCTCCCTGAAAAATACTAAGTGATTATTTGCAACATTGCGAACATTTTCTTTTTATGTTTGAAGAAATATTATTTTGACTTTATTTTAAACTTTAACTTTGAACTCGGTTAGGATCAAAGTGAGGTTTAGCAACTTTATTATGATGACATGGCATCATTAGGCAGGAGATAACTGTAGGGTGATTCTCGGGGTGTTACACCCGTTGAGCTCCAGTATATAGTTGCTCCACAAGAGTGTAAACTGCCTTGAGCTTTATCAAGCTATTTTGACTCAGATTGCTGCTCCGGGGACCTGTGAGGTATTTCCAATAGGTTAAGCGGGCGGCTCACATTATGGTCACAAATATAGACCTGAAGTAAATAATAATGTGACTCACCAAAGATTGCAGAAACCATCTGAGACACACGGTTCTTTAAAATGGTGAGTTCAGCGGTAACTTCCTTGAGAGCCGCTCGGCCATTTCAGCATGCTGTGTTAGAGCAGTCTTCTCATCGGCCCAAGACTTTTTATCTGCATTAAAGCTGGTCTTCAGTTTCTCTACTTCAGACATGCTCAACTGGAGTTTGGATTCAACCTTCTTTGTTTCAGTCTCCTGAGTCGACAGCCGGGTCTTGGCTTCAGTCAATTGGGATTCCAGTTTTGCAGTTGCAGCCTGTATACAGAATAAGCTTGTTAAGTTTCATGGCAGATTATAAAAGCAAGTCCCAAGTGCTTTGCAAGCAATAACACTTGGCACTTGGGGGCTAATGTCTGTCAGCACAATTTTCTTGTCAAAGGAATTGGATTTTTTCAGAAGTCCCAAATGCTTTGCAAGCAATAACACTTGGCACTTGGGGGCTAATGCATATTGCTGTTTGTTCCTACTTAAGGTAAGCCGGATGTGTTATTCATAGCTTCAGCCAGCTCATAAGGATATCTAGTCAAAGTATTTGTCTATTACATATCGGCTAGAAGAACCGATTCATTCATACTGATTAAACCGACCCTTGGGGATTACACATGCAAAAGTTATGCTATCATCAGAATCCCGGTTTACAGTATATAAACAGGACTTGGAGGGAGTCTAGGACATGAGCTTCTAAACATTTCAAAGTCTACAGATTATTCAAGTTTTTTCATAATCAGAAGACTTGGGGGCTGACAGGATGTATATATAAGACGGATGACATACCTCATATTTCTGATACAACTGTTTGACCATTTCAATCTCTGAGTCACGGCTGGAGTTGACTTGGCTAAGATAGCCAGATAGTACTTCGCCAATACTCAGATGGGTGTAGTGGGAGACATCAAACCTCACTTTCTGCCTCTCCATGACCTCTTGTTTGGCGGAGTGTCTTGCCAGTATAGTTGGATTACCCAGTTCAACGAATCTTCTACTAGTGATTAAAACATCATTGCCCTAAGTCTCCGGCGGGTTAGCTGAGCTTGACGGCTCAACAGTGGATGGATTGAGAATGGTTTCGTTAACAGACGGCTCAGGAAGATCTGAGTGAACGTTGACAGCGGGGTCTTCCTGTGCTTCAGGTTGTTCCGAGGCAAGAGTCGGTTGCGCCGGTTCAGCGACTTTCGGGTCTTCAGCCGGTTTGGCCACCTTGGCCTTCTTGGGTTTTGCTTGACCACTAAGAAGAATTTAAAGAGTCAGTATAACGATACAGGCATAAAGGTGCAGAAGAAGGATAATTATCTTTACCTAGGGGCGGTCTTAAAAGCCGGCAGCTAATTTTGGGAGGAATCACTAGAGGAGGAACGAGCAATCTCCTGCAAAAAATGGAATTATGGTTGAGTAATTTATAAAAGTGACTCGTTCATCAGAGCTAAGATGTAAAAGAACCTCATTCTGGCGTTTCCGAGGAGTTTTCGGTAAGCCAGAGGGTAACTCGTCGTCTCCACTGGTCTGGGTCTGACGGCGGCTCATGTTGCTGCTTTTTCAAAATAAAATGACGATCTAAATAAGCCAAGGGGTGTGAAAACCTTGCTTTCCGGGTTACCCGCCGAGGTTTCTGCATTGGCAAAGGTTTTGAGTCGGAGAAAATAATAGTTACCACTTCTTCTACTGCCTGGATAGACCCTGTATCATCCTGGTAATAGTCAGTGTCAATAAGGTTGTTAAAAAGCAGGCCAAGAGAGTCAAGGGCTACCTCCGACTTAGAGACGTCATCCAACTTGAACAAGTCAGAAGCAGTTGATTTCTTCTTAGATTTTCTGGCCGTCTTCTTGGCGGCTATTGCGGCGCCTCATGATCATATTTGGCCTTCCAAAAGTCAGATTTAGCCTGTAGAAAAATAACAGGTTGAAACTCATGCGAATACTTAGCTGCTGAAGAAAAAGGAGTCCAGGGGATTTACCTCTGGTGCCGGGTTAAGTTTGCAGAAAGAATTCAATCCTACTTTGCTGCAGTCTTCATATTTGCTATTGACGAGGGTGGTCGACATTTCAACAATGGCTTCTTCAGTCAGACATAGGGAGCTATAACGTAACAGATCGTCTACTCCTCTGGTATAGTTGTACATCAAGTCAGATCGGCGGCTCAGAGGGATGATCCGCCATGCAATCCAACAACAGATCAAGTCAACTCCAGTTAAGCCATTTCCTAGCAAAGCTTGAACCCTTTTGATGGTTGGGATAAGTTTCTTACGTTCAGCGGCAGAAAGCTTATCCGGGAGTGAATATTTAGCGTCAAGACGCTCGGCGCGATAACCCGGCATTGATTTTTCATCATCTGGCAATGTGTCTTTGCAATAGAACCAAGTTTGGTTCCAGTGCTTGGGATGGCTTGGCAAGACTACTAAAGGAAAGACAGCATCCCGTCTGCACTGAATAGAAATCCCACCAAGTTCCAAGCTGGGGCCGTTGGTGTATTCATTCTGGCGGTTCAAATAGAAACACTCTCTAAAGAGTTCAACAGTAGGTTCTTCTTAAAGATAAACCTCGCAGAGAACTTGGAAATTACAGATGTTTGATATGTAATTGGGTCCAATGTCTTGCGGGTGAAGCTTGAAAAAATGCAAGACCTCTCTGAAGAATTTTGAGTCGGGCGGTGAAAAACCCCGGTTCATATGATCAGTGAAGACGATGATTTCACCATCTTTTGGCTGAGGCTTTTCTTTGGCCGGGTCAGGGGCGCGGTAAGACATGACGCTCTTCTCTGGTAAATACCCAACAGTGACAAAATCCTTCAGAGTGTCCTCAGTGACTGTGGAAGGGACCCAGTTGCAAACTGTCGTCGTCTTTGGCGGCATGGCGAAAAGACAAGCTAAAAAGGAAGTAATTTGCCGGTTCAAATTAATTGGTGGAATTACAAGTTAATGATTGCAATACAGATGTATAATGGCGGCTCAAATAAGGGCTAATGGTATATGAAGGAAAAATAAGCCGGCATGGTAAGCCGCCATGACTAAGGATATTCAAAAGTTGCCAGCAACAAAAAATTGGTTAAGCACTGAGGTAAACAAGTTTCACAGACTGCAGATATTATTTTGGATCAATGGCTGTTCAGAAAAGAAAAATAAATCTAGACCTAAAAGTCAGTACAGATGAGTTCATGAGCTTGCACAAGATTTTTCTTCTAAGAAAGAGGATCTACTAATACTAAAAGTGGAAATAAAACCGCTACCGCATCAGTTTAATACCGTTCTCAGATCAAAGAGGCTTGTGGTATAACCTGGAGGGTGAACTACAACGAACTACGAAGAACACGAAGAAGCTCGCAAACCCTAGTGCGGATCTAAGGCATGAAAAGGCAGAATCTTACAACTGCAGAGCTACTGCAGAGGGTCGCCACCGTTATCTGGATCGACTCAGGTCGATGCAGCAGCCGAGATTGTTGAAGACGAAGTGCTCTGCAGCGGCGGAGGAGCTCGAGTGGCAGAGGGGTTGCGAGAGAAGGAAGAAGGAGAAAAATGTGAGATGGCTCCAGACCCTATTTATAAGGAAAGGGGTGATAGGCAGGCGCGAAAGACGAGGAGGCCAAAATGATGATTATCCAGCTAATTGGATGCCTCGATTTTCGGAAAGACATTTAAGATAAAGATCCGTTAAGATGACGTCGTGGCGGGTTTCCAAAATCCTTGGAGATGACGTCATGGCGGGTTACAAGGTTCTCACAGCAATTGTAGATGGATTTTTTCTAAGTGTTGAAGATTGACATGAACGAAGTTCAAATCAACCTGGGGCCTAATGTTGGGGATATGACTACCAGATATGACCCGCCCAAGAGGGGCCGGGTCAACCACAATGGCGGTTCACCTGTATGAAGCCCAAGAGTATACAAGGTGGCGGTTCACAGTTAGGCTTATGATAGGCCCAAGCCCAGAGGCGGTTTAAGGCCCGTAAGTATAAACCGCCATGTATGAATAGACTTGTGATGTAAGGCATATAAGATACGTCACCAAGCTGGACACGTTGTATGAGCCGGCCGGGACTCTGTAGGCCGCAGGGTGTCAACCCGTGTATATAAGGGGATGGCCCGGGAGCGGCTTAGGGGCAAGAAACAACAGACCGAGAGCCAGGTTAAGCGTATTCGCTCCTTGGTCATCGAAACCTAGCAATATCACCTCAACTGGATTAGGCCTTTACCTTCACCGCAAGGGGCCGAACCAGTAACATCTCGTGTCCTTTGTCTCGTTTAACCCCTTTAAGCTTCCTAGTTGCGATGTGTCGGGGATATACCCCGCGGTATGACCCGGCCGGAATCATGACCCGGCCACGCTTGGCGACTCACCAGAAACCTGGCTGGAGCTTGGCGACTCACTGGTGATCCGCCCGGACATGGCGGTTTACATGTAACCCACCTGGACATTGTGACTCATTGGAGACCCGGCGGGTGGATCAGACGGATGACAAGGCCCAAGGCCCAACGGGCCGGCTTATACTCTGGTGGGCCGGCTTAAGAGGAAAGGGATGACGAATATTTCCTTTACGAGGAAGCAAGACCCGGACTTGTATTCAACTTATGAGAAAGGGTAGACTAGTCCTAGTCCTACTAGGACTCCACAGGTAACCCGCCCCTTCAACATATATAAGGAGGGGCAGGGCTCCCCAAAGGGAGAGAAGAAAAACAATCTTTAGGGCTAGACACAAAGGGGGAGACGGCTTATGCGGCGACTCTCTCATGAGCATAATGAGATCTAGCCACAAACAGCATGTAGGGCTATTCCGGACGATGTTTCCCGGGGCCCGAAGCTGTCTAAATCCTTGTCTTATGTTGCGTCTCTCGTCCCGATCAACCCCTCTCAAGCTACCGCATAGATGCGTTGGTCTCGCGACTAAGTCCTGACACTAAGGACATCTGCCGTGACAAATTCACGACAGTTGGCGCCCACCGTGGGGCCTGCGCACGATGGTGTTGAGTTCTTGGAGGGATCTTTTTTAGGGATCGAGAATTTCGTATGTGGGGGGATGAAAGAGCTGGTGCGAAGGGTTTGATGCTCAGTACGTCACTGGTGCAACTCGAGCCGCCGAAACCGATGGGCGATTGATTCCGTTTGTATGCCAAATCCTGCAATTTTTCCGTTTGTATGCTGAATCCTGCAATCTGTCGAGTAGCGGTTTCCGTCGAGACGGATAACAGAAAGTTTCCGAGGTGGATCCGCCGGGTTCTATCAATCAGTGAGCGGACTGCTAGTACAAACTGGGTCAAAGAAATAGTCAAAGGAAAAGAAAGCCACAAGCTCGGATTCCTCCTGCGATTCACTTCGTTGAACCTGTTCGCACACGAACATGTCACCGTGTACCTCCAACGCCGAGGGTGATGCACCACAGCTCACGTCGAAGGAGACCCGTCTGGAACCGCGGTACGCAAGCAATCCGGCGGGTGCTTTTGAGGACCCGAAACCCCACACGCCCGGGAGGGACCCCGTCAGGGCTTGCAGCGGCTATGGGCTGCCCTAGGTCGACCTAATTGCCCCTAGGGCCTCGAGGTTCACTGCCCTGCAAACGAAGAACGAACGAAGAACGAGGAAGAAGAAGAACAAGGGAGAGAGATAAATATAAAGGTAAAAGGATGATATATTGATAGATCGATTGTGTGTTGTTCAATCGGCCGTCACCTCTTATCTATATAAGAGGCGGATGGACTTCCCGTACAAGAAAAGAACTTGCCTTTCCGTCCAAATCATCAAAATCTAACCAAACTCGGACTTCTCACGACCTCCGGCCCGGATGTCCGGCTCTAGGCCCGGATGATCCGGCCTAGCCCAGTTTTCTGATAGCAGCTCACTGTTTTGGCTCTAGAATCCACATACGACCTCGGATTTGGATGCTGTTTATATCAAAATCAACCGCCTCGACAAGACGCACAACTTTCATGTTGAACACTTTTCTATCCAAGGCCATCTTGATGGTGTTTCGGGCCGTTTTCTAAAGTCTATAGTAGAAAAAGCTGTCCGGACATCTGGACTTCTACTTGGATTGTCCGGCCTCCACCCGGATCATCCGGGACTGGACCCAGATCACCCGGCTTCATCATACACCTTTTGTTGTTTTCTGTGCTTCAATTTCCCGGATGATCCGGGCCCCGGCCCGGATGATCCAGCCAAACACTGCTGCAGCGCATGATTTTGCCTGGAACTTTTGCATATGATCTCGGATGGGGACGATTCTTATATCGAAATTGTCCGTTTCGACGAGACAAAGAACTTTGCAGTTGTAATGTTTTCCATCAGAGGCCATCTTGGTTAGGTTTCATGTCATTTTCTAATCTAGTGTCAATACGAACATCTCTAAGATTGTCATAACTTTTGCATCCGAGCTCCGTTTTGGACCATCTATATATTTATTCCCATCGGCTTGAAGAGAGTCATCCAGTGGTGACATGAAATCGTGAATTTGACATCATCTCATTATAGCCTCAAGTTACTCTTTGTGATCATGCCATTTTTGAGCGTCAACACATGCCCCTGTTTTTCGGCAAAGGTAGCGTGCCGAAAAATAACTTGTACCTGTTGGTTCTAAGGACGATGTCAACACTCCATCGGCCACTTTGCATGTGCTTAGGGCGATAAATATATATCGGCCATTATTTGTTTTGAATCCTTGATGCAAACTTGGGTGGAACCTTTTCAACTTCATTAACAATTCGATGATAAAGTTCCATAGATATGTATCTCAAGGCCATCCTCTGAACCATATTGTTCACCCTTTTGTTAGGACTTTGCAGATAATCAACAATAAACTTTCTCCAATCCTCACTTTTACCTGCATAAAAAAATATTAGTGGCTGAAGCGGTGGACTTTGGTTCGGCCTTACCTACGTTGACAAGACTAAGCATCGGCTATTGATAGAAATGCAACACACCATGATTAACATAGTAGCCAGATGCTTGCTGTGCCAACTTTTCTGAATTGTCATGTCTAGAAATATGAACAATTTTAAAGCAACCCAAGGTAAATTTTTCATCTAGACATACCTCAAGATAAACTATAAGTGATTCGTCAAAACATTGATAACTCTTGGATATTTGTTGTACTACTCATAACGAAACACCCAAAGCCTCAATATGTATAGCACCTATGGCAACCAAAAGCTTCAAATCGAATAAAATTTTATATTCGGCTTTGATTATTGTGAAAAAATATTTTAAGCGGCATGAGGCTTGTTTTGGTCTCCAATTGCACTAAGGACGGTGTTAGGATACTACAGCGGCCATGCTTTGACATATTCTTAGGGCGATAGATAAATATCGGCCATTAACATGAGGTACATGTAGAATTCACCCACCAAATTATGTATAGCCGAAATAAACAAATAAAATAGGAATAAAATATTTCGTCCCCTTTGTATTAGCAACAATGTAACTAACCATATGTATAGTAATTTGGTAATACCCTCTCATGATATAGAAAATTATGTTGCATCCATGGATCAAAATAAATCCATGGAGGGTAATTGATCATACAAGGGATGAATTCCATGGCAAAGGCATCAATGGCATGGTTGAAGAAAATGAATGATGTGCTAACCGAAGATTTTGATGTTGTGATGCACACCTTTGGCTTAATTGTTTGTTGCTTCCATTCTTCTCTTTCTTCACTTTTATTGTACTTATTGCAATAGAAGCATGCAAATCATTTTTGTTATGATTGGTCTTCTTGGGAATCCATGCCATGTTCTTCTTTCTCAGCTCTTGTGCACTAAGATTTTGTAATTCCTTCTTTTGCCAATACGACAAGCCGAGTGGGCACGTCGGCTGTGATTTTGTTTCAACCAATGGCAACTCGTTTTGGACATTGTGCACCCTCAACCTCTTTTCTTCAGATTTGGCACTCTGATTTTTATCAATTGATTGCTTCACTTCTTTGCCTTTTGTAGCCAATGTCAACACTTTAATTGGCTCTTTATCCTATAAGATCAAATCTGAATTGGCACTCTTGCGACCATCTTTTTTAACTCGATATACTTGCTTGATCACCTCTTTCTTCTTTCTTGAGCTTTGAACCGATTCCTTATGATTGAAACAGTCTTTAACATGTGATTGTTCAAATGTCGATCTTCTCGGAGCTGCATAATATTGGTGAGATGGTTTAAAATAAGATGGAGAATGTGCCCTTGTATCATACCTGTCCCATGATGGATATGAATCTACATGATCATAGGAAGGCATCCACGACATTGGCATTGGCGGCCCAAAATAAGGATATGAATATGTTGCATGAAAATTTTCACCTTTCCAATACCGATCGTCATATTTGCGCCTTGGGGTGATCTTGATGCTTTTGCATTAGTTGGCCGATAAGCACTTTTCTCTTCACTCTTCTTTTGATATTTATCTAATAATTGTGCAAAAGTGACCCTGGATTTCTTGCACTTGTGCTTATTGCGGCCTTTGTTTCCTTTGGTTGTGCTTGCACCAACTCTGAATTTGCTTGCTGCCCCCCAGTCCTTGGCGTTTTCATTGTAGCTTCGATGGAATTTTCGCCCTCAAGATTATGTTCATTATGCTCTTCAACAACTTCTTTACTTGAAAGCTTGATCCCATCACCTGCAGTTTTTACCTTCTCTTTAAATGGATCAGCTTGAAGTAGTCGATACAAAAACTTTCTACCATTGGGACCAATCGGAATAGACTGGTCATCTCTTGGTGTCTCAACAAATTTCAATCGTCCTTTATCAACGGCCGATTTAACTATTTGACGAAACATGTTGCAATCCTCAAAATTATGCTTCGACGAATCATGCAACTTACAATACATTCGTCCCTGGACAGATGGCTCAACATGGTGATCAAGAGTTCTAATATAATTATTTCTCAACAACAAATTAAATATTTAATCACACATGCTTGAATTGAAGGTAAACTTTTTATTCTCTAGCCGATCTTGTTGTGAGAACGGCTTTGGAGTTAAGCAAACGAATGGTTCAGATTTTGCATCACCCCATTCGGCTATGAATTTTATTTTGCATTCTCTTACAGATGTCATTGCATAAGAAACTATACTAGCATCGGTTTGCTCAAAGGATTTTAACCTTGGCTTTAAATTTCTGAAACGAAAATAGTTAGAACATACATGTCTCAGTTGAGACCAAGTGTAAGCCAAGTAAGAAATAAGCAAAGCCACCCAATTAGATATGAGTTTTAGATAAAGCAATGGGGAAGGCCTTGGCTGCAATAATTTTTCGCTATCGGTCTTTCTGAATGGTGCAATGTGTTGACCGATATGCTTTGTGACAATCTGATTGCTAACAAATAAATTACCCTTCTTCATTGGTCTCTCAATATTTCTTATGAGGATTTTTCTAATATATGCATGAACAACTAAGTCATGACCAAATCTGAAAACAGGTAAATTAATTGCTATACATACCTCTTCAAATATGTTGGGAAAGCATCATGGTGGTGTTACTTGAAGAATATCTTGCTCCGCCTCCGGATAGCTCCCCAACGCCTTGTCATCATCTTTTTCTTGATTTCGTGCATCATTAGTATGAAGATCCTTGTCCACCAAACTTTCTTCGGCTACTTGTTCTTGTTCTTGAAGCTCGTCAATTTCTATGGCACAAAACTCATAGGGCAGGAAGTAGGTTCCATTAACTTCAGAAAAATCAATCAAGCATGACTGCCTTGCTATGCTTTCCATGCCCTTTCTCAATAATGCATGCCTCTTTGGATTTGATGGACTCGGAATATATACTACTTGATTCGGCTTTTTCAATAACTGAATTTTCTTTGTTACCCGAATCAATACCTTTATCTTTTTGAATTTGCAAGGCTTCTCGCTCTTGTCTAATTTTAGCCCACATCTCAGCTTGGTGAGCTTTGAACCTTTTCATCTCAATTTCCATCCACTCCTCATGAGATTGCCCCCAATACTTTGAGACTCTTTCGGCAATGAGGTGCCGAAACTTTGCAATTGTTTAGGTGGTTCACTAGATGGTACAGCACTGGGCGACTGCATCATTTGCACAACTCTAGCTTTTACTACAGCAAAATCATGAGGCTTCCCACCTTCTATTAGTTCCTGTCGAATGGAGTTGCACAAATCCCAAGAAAATGTAAGCTTGTTCTCAACCACCCAGTATGGATATGGTTGCCCCCCGATGCTTTTAGACTCTTTCGGTAATGAGATGTTGCCGAAATTCTGTAATTGTGTAGGGGGTACATGATATGCCACGGTAGTAGGTGAAGGCATTTGTGCTCCTGCAGAAGTTTCACTTATTCGGCCATGAACATGAAGGTGCGGAGCCGAATTATGGACATCAACAGTTGCGTATGGTGCCAAAAAATTAGTAGCATTAGGTGTAGCATATGATGTTTGAGGGTAATTGGCCAAATAACTAGTAGTGACATGGCCAATTCCCCTATCCACCGGCATGGTTGGATTAACGTAGTGCAAGTTATTTGCCGATGAATAAAAACTTGAAACACTTTGTTGCATACCGTTGGAAGTTCCTACATAGGGTGTCTCAACTTGATTAACCGAACTCATCATGTTATTCATCGGCATATAAATTTGTGGGGTTGCCGATGCATGGGAGTTGGGATACATATGTTGCATGTTGCTAAAATTATATGAAGTAGAATCATGGATATTTTGTTGCATCGGCCCTTGCACATAATTAGATGCATGATTGATAAAGTTAGGGCTAGCCGATACATTATGCTCATTAGATGATCTGGCAACAACATATGCATTATTTTCATCTACATATGTGAATTGGGTATTCATATTACCTTTGTAGATTGCAAACCCTAGATGACGATCTCTTCGTAGCAAAAACGGGCTGGAGACCGTTCAAAGCTTCGTCCCCAGCGGAGTCGCCAAAAAATGTGTTCGCACACGAACACGTCACCGTGTACCTCCAACGCCGAGGGTGATGCACCGCAGCTCACGTCGAAGGAGACTCGTCCGGAAGTGCGGTACGCAAGCAATCCGGCGGGTGCTTTTGAGGACCCGAAACCCCACACGCCCGAGAGGGACCTTGTCAGGGCTTGTGGCGGCTATGGGCTGCCCTAGGTCAACCTGATCGCCCCTAGGGCCTCGAGGTTCGCCGCCCTACAAATGAAGAACGAACGAAGAACGAGCAAGAAGAAGAACAAGGGAGAGAGATAAAGGTAAAGGTAAAAATATGATATATTGATAGATCGATTGTGTGTTGTTCAATCGGCCGTCACCTCTTATTTATATAAGAGGCGGATGGACTTCCTGTACAAGAAAAGGACTTGCCTTGTCGTCCAAATCATCAAAATCTAACCAAACTCGGACTTCTCAGGACCTCCGGCCCGGATGTCCGGCTCTAGGCCCGGATGATCCGGCCTAGCCCAGTTTTCTGATAGCAGCTCACTGTTTTGGCTCTAGAATCCACATACAACCTCGGATTTGGACGTTGTTTATATCAAAATAAACCGCCTTGACAAGAGCACAACTTTCATGTTGAACACTTTTCGTCCGAGGCCATCTTGATGGTGTTTCGGGCCGTTTTCTAAAGTCTGTAGTATAAAAAGCTGTCCGGACGTCCGGACTTCTACCCGGATTGTCCGGCCTCCACCCGGATCATCCGGGACTGGACCCAGATCATCCGGCTTCATCATACACCTTTTGTTGTTTTCTGTGCTTCAATTTCCCGGATGATCTGGCCAAACACTGCTGCAGCGCATGATTTTGCCTATAACTTTTGCATACAATCTCGGATGGGGACTATTCTTATATCAAAATCGTCCGTTTCGACGAGACGAAGAACCTTGCAGTTGTAACTTTTTCCATCAGAGGCCATCTTGGTTAGGTTTTATGCCATTTTCTAATCTGGTGTCAATACGAACATCTCTAAGATTGTCATAATTTTTGCATCCGAGCTCCGTTTTGGACCATCTATATATTTATTCCCATCGGCTTGAAGAGAGTCATCCAGTGGTGACATGAAATCGTGAATTTGACATCTTCTCATTATAGGCTCAAGTTACTCTTTGTGATCATGTCATTTTTAAGCGTCAACATAACCGCCGCGCCGCCGCTGTCCTGTCGCAGCCTTGTCTCTGCCGCGAGGCTGTCCTGTTTGAAACACCCCGTCGCCGTAAGTCGCCGGTGCCGCCTCGTCTTGCTTTGGATTTGAAGCCGTCATCCCCGCGGCCTTAGCAACCGCCTGATGCATTCACTTCTAACGTGATCTACCGCCGACGGCCATTGACCAACTGCTGCTGTGAGCCGCCAAGCGCCACGGCCTCACCTGCGAGTCGCCGCTCCCGCTGTCATGATGAGATGCCGCTGACTGAGGGCCCCGACTGCGCTTGTGAGCTGCTGTCCATCTCAGCTACGATGGTGAACCGACATGCTTGTCCAGAAACCAAAGCTGATCATCGTTCCAACTGCAAGTTGATCAAAGCTAAAAGCAATCAGATCTAGTACTGTCTCCCTCCGATCGGACACGACTTCAAGTGCTTAAAAAGGAAGAAAAGGGGTTTGGACGGGGTAGAATCCCTCAAGACCTGGACGTAGAGCCGCCGGACTCCGCCTGTGAACCGCCTCGGCCTCACCTCCGCGGCCCGGTCAGTGCCGTAGCCCGCCCCGTCCGACGCCGCCTAACCAACCATGCTTTGAGCCGGCCACACTGCCGAGTTGCCGTCCGCCTGCCTAACTCGCCGCCACGACCTGCTGAGTCGCCTCCGCCTTGCGGGTTTTCAAAACTCCAAACTGGCCATGGCTTCGGCATCGGGTCTCTTCTCGCCTCCAACCCGTCAGCTCTGCCGTGATTGCCGCTTCTGGCGACCTGGCCGAGAGCCGCCGTCTTCGCCCGCGGATCAACAGGTCGTCATGGCTCACCCCGTCGGGTCTCCTCCACTGATGCGGTCTTGCCGCCTTGCCGGTTTCACCTGGCTGTTTCAATCCGCCACCGCGGACCAGCCTCTGAGTCGCCGCGCGTCATTTGCGCCGCCTTGAGCCACCACGCCGCGCCACTAGCTCGCCACCACTGCTGGGTCTGCGTGCGTCGGCTGCTGCCGGGTCTCCTCCGACCCACCACTAGTCGCTGTGCCTGCGCACCTGGCTCCTCCGAATTCGACCAGGGCTCGGCCAATGATGTGATCTGCCATGGCCCTGCGTCTCTGCCTTCGGGTGGCCGTTCTGAGCCGTCACTTTGACGTGCCGCCAAGTCGTTACTGCTGCTCACCGTCGTCTCGCCGGGCCTCTTTCCTACATCTCGCAGCAAAGTCGAGCTGCCGCCTCGCCTCCGTCGCTGGGGCACACACTTCGTGCGGCTCCGTGAGCCGTCGGCCTCTGTCAAAATTGCTCTCGTACCTTACCAATTGGTCAAACATGAGAGTACCAAGTCAACATATGTACGGGCTTCTTCAAGTCCTTCATGTGCTCGCTCCAAAGAACAAATTTATCTCCGCGTCCACAGTCGGCTTCCGGCGTCATCGCGTCCATGTCCAGTGCTGCCGCGTGAACGACCGGTCTCTAGCATCCTCGGTTTGTGACAAGCCACCGTCACCTCGAGCCACCTGACCGCCCCGGTCCCGTGTCTGCTGCGCCGGATTGAGCCGCCCAGGCCTCACTTTAAGTCGCCGCCAGATCCCTGCTGTGCACCTCTCCCTTGCTGTGAGAGCCGCCCCGTTGCCGTGAGTCGCCGGCGCCGCCTGTTTACCATTGAACCGGATGTTACAGCGGTCACCGTCGCCTCCCGTCTGAATCGCCATCGCGCCTCATCTCCACATCATCTCTCTGGAAGAACTGCCGTGGCTGTGTTGAGCCGCTCCTGTCACGCGACGAGCCACCCTGTTGTTGTTGATCCGCCGGCGCGCCGTTCCTCCACCCAGGAGAGCCGCCCTTGCAGTGTAATGGGCTCTGTTCCGCCGGTGACATTTCCTTGAAGACCGCCGAGGGCGTGACCCGACCGGCACCCCCGTTGAGCTGCCGCTGCTCTCCGCTTTTGATGTGACCCCGCATTGCTGAGCCGTCCCTGCATAACCTCTGTCTGGGCCTCGCGCCGCCCTCGTCGAAGCAGGGGTTGAGCTGCTACCTCCATCTATGTAACCCGCCAAGGGGGTACGACTTATTTAAAAAACTGGATGGAGGCATGGTTATATGTTTGGACGTAAAGGCCATCATTTGGTAAAATTGCTGCGCAATCATTTCGTCCGAAAAAGACACCAGGTGATATCTTTCCTCGGTATTTTACGAGCATATTAATTTATCCAAGAACAATTACTCTGGTTTGTAATATTTTTACGCAGGAGGACTATTACAGGAAAAAGGGATGGTGTTGTACCGTGAATGCATGTTCGGCTGCCACGCGGCTTCACGGACACGCGTGTCGCGGTCCAGTTTATATCAATGTGCCGGCCAACTCACCCATCGGCACCACCTTACAACGTCATGGACACTCGCCCGTCCACCCTCACGGCCGGTTCATGCGTACGCGCTGGCCTACAGCACAGAAGACAACTTGCTCGTCCGTACTGGCTTACAACGCTGCGGCCAACTCATCAGTCTGCTCCCGCGGTCGACTTGCCCGTGATTAACTTCAACTTCACCATAGTGAACACCAACTCTGCGGCGGATAATTTCCGACCTAACATATCAGGTGAAATCCATACAGTATATTTTTATATAACATATTGCTTTCTTTAAGAGCGATTACTCTGTCTTGTGAGGTTCTCCAATGCAGGACAAGTTATATCACTGAGCTGTTGAAGGACTCATACTGGTTTATATCACGGGCAAATATGGAGAGTCTCAAGCCAACTCCTCAAGTAGTCTTAAGACTTGGGGGCTACAATGACATGACTCGGGAACTCCGGGTCACTGGAGGGAATGATAACCCGGTTCCGGAGGACACCACCATATTTATGAAAATTTAAAGACCGTCAGAAAATTGTCGGTTCAACATAAAGATTCCGGTTTAAAATCCGGTTCAAAAGACATTTTTCTCCTACAAGGCTTTGAAGCTCTCAAAACTGGTTCAAACATCCGGCTCAAGATAAATTTGTCTCTTACAAAGCTTTTAAGCTCTCAAATCCGGTTCAAACATCCGGTTCAAGGACAATCTATCTCCCACAAAGTTTTGAAAGCTTTCAAATCTGGTTCAAAGTTCCGGCTCAAAAGAATTAATCTCTCGCAAGATTCGAGTTCTTAAAGGTTGCCAAAGAGAACTTGTTGCCATGATGTGCGGTTCAAACATGGATATCCTGTCTTACGGCTTACCTTATTATGGTCGCTTCGGGGCTTCCTGTTCAAACATAGGTTGTATTCGAACCAAAGAGAACATAGCTGTCGTAACCCTTTTGATGTGCAAAGCCAAACTCACTAGGGGGCTTCTTGATCGTATCCGAATCATAGCTTAACTCCTTTTGGGTCCGACTTGGATCATATTCGAATCAGGGTCGTTAAAAACCTCTCAAGGTCATTTGGGGGCTTCCTGTTCAAACATAGGTCATATTCGATCCAAAGAGAACATAGATGTCGGTACCCCCTTGATCGGCGCAACGACAAAGCCACTGGGGGCTACATGATCGTATTCGAATCCTAGCTTAACCCCTTTGGAACGGTTTACTGATCGTATTCGAATTAGAAACCTCGATTTTTATTTGGTTTAAGTTTTTGCAAACAATCTTTTGGGTTTTGAGACTTTTTGCTCATATCTGAAGCATATAAGTGTGGTTTCGTTTAAACCCGGCTTGGCTTTGGACAATAAGTCGCCAGCATGTGACAATCATCATATATTTGGAAGTATTAGCTTCTAAGGATTGGGTTATCACCCTTACTGCATAGTCATGTAAACCGGCAGTACAAATTAAATATCACAATGGTTATATGTGGGATATTATGATCCGCCATGTGGTAAATCGCCAGGGGATCTTGTGATTTACTTATGTGCAGGATAAGACTACATTTGAGTAGTTACCCACCCTAGCTTTTGACGTTAAGTCGCCAGGGCATATGTTGTTTAAACTCTGTGCAGGATTTACAGAGCTATGACTTACATAAATGATTAAGTTCCAGCCCATCATCAAAGATTGAAATTGGTGTCTCAAAAGGGTTATCAATTCTTGATTTTCTCAAAGGCTATAAGCCGCCGGGTTATAAAAATTCTGGCTTACAATGGAGGCATATTAAATTGCCATTGGCCAAGAGCCGCCGGGTATTTAAACTCCGGATTTACTTGTCAACAGATAAGGTATTTAAAGTCGCTTTGGCGCAATGGTTATTGTTTTATCAATGGATATCATTTACTCTACAAATGGAAAGAATAGTCCCAAGTTACTGCAGGCTTACAACCCGGCACTTGGGAGCTACATTATTCAGTTTGAGATTATATCAAATATGCAAGTCCCATGTCACTGCCAGCATGCACCATGGCACTTGGGGGCTAATGCAAAAACAATTTTACTGGCCTTATTGAAGACCCGACTCATCACATCATAATGAGTCGGCTCTTGGGGGCTACCAATTGCTCCTGTCAACAATTCAAGGTACACACATTTTATTCCATTATATTGAAGGGTCCACTGCTCAGTTGGTAAAGCACAAAGCTCTTAACCTTGTGGACGTGGGTTCAAGCCCCATGATGGGGGTTACATCATATGATGTTCTTTTCAAAAGAAGTATATATAAAGTCCCAGCTCAATATTATCTTACTGAGCCGGCCCTTGGGGGCTACACGTTGTTGTTCAAGTCTATATGATCATATTTATAAAGTCCCTGCTCATTATTGCATAATGACCCGGCCCTTGGGGGCTACACTGGTTGTAGTTTTTTATGAGTATAAAGGCAATTACAAGTCCCAGGTTGCTGCAAGCATGACAACCCGGCACTTGGGGGCTACATATATGGAGTATTCAGTCTTTACTAGTGACTAAGATAAACAACATGGATTTCTTCAAAGTGGCAGTATTTATATTGAAGCAAGTCTTAAGTCATCACTTTGTTTCTGCTCAAGACTTGGGGCTACAGGTAATATGGATATAAGGGAGAAAAATCTTCAAATTCTCAGTTTTGAGTAAACCAGATTGACCCGGCGTCACCAATAACTATGATCCGGCGTCGGCAACAATTATGACCCGGTGCTATCAATATTTACAAACCGGATATTTTGGCAATGATAAACCGGCAAGTTGTACAAGCCGACTGAAAGTCAGATGAGTTTTTCAAGACCAATATTTTTTAAGCCGACGCTTTGGAAGCCGATTCAAGTAGATTGTTTATTACAATATTTCTCTATAAAATACCAATATCTACAAATTGGCTCTGAAGCTGGGCTATTGACCCGGATTTCTCAAAAGAAGTATTTGGATTTTTGCATTGGCAAGGTTTGGACATATCTGTTAAAAGAGATTTGCTATAAGATCTTTGAGTATGCATCCAGGAGGAAATTATAAGGACTTAAAGATGATCAGGTGCCGGTTCAGGAAAATATTTAACCCAAAGCACAACCTATCAAGTTTGTTCTTGTGTTTATTTTACAGGATCAGTTTAACATGGATAAATCCAAATTAAACTGGGGGCTAATGTCGGGGATATACCCCGCGGTATGACCCGGCCTAAATCATGACCCGGCCGGGCTTGGCGACTCACGAGAAACTTGGCTAGAGCTTGGCAACTCACTGGTGATCCTCCCGGACATGGCGGTTTACATGTAACCCACCTGGACACTGTGACTCACTGGAGACCCGGCGGGCGGATCAGACGGATGACAAGGCCCAAGGCCCAACAGGCCGGCTTATACTCTGGTGGGCCGGCTTAAGAGGAAAGGGATGACGAATATTTCCTTTATGAGGAAGCAAGACCCGGACTTGTATTTAACTTATGAGAAAGGATAGACTAGTCCTAGTCCTACTAGGACTCCACATGTAACCCGCCCCTTCAATATATATAAGGAGGGGCAGGGCTCCCCAAAGGGAGAGAAGAAAAACAATCTCTAGGGCTAGACACAAAGGGGGAGCCAGCTTATGCGGCGACTCTCTCATGAGCATAATGAGATCTAGCCACAAACAGCATGTAGGGCTATTCCGGACGATGTTTCCCGGGGCCCGAAGCTGTCTAAATCCTTGTCTTATGTTGCGTCTCTCGTCCTGATCAACCCCTCTCAAGCTACCGCATAGATGCGTTGGCCTCGCGACTAAGTCCTGACACTAAGGACATATGCCGTGACAAATCCACGACACAAAGGCTCCACAATTAAGTCCTTTCACTAGGACATCTGCCGTGACAATTCCACGACACATTTCGACAATGGTAAAACAAGACCAGCTAAGCCGACTGATGTGCCGACAAATCCCGAGAGGAGTCGCACGTATCTCGTTCTCAGGGCACACCGGATAGTTCAAGCTACGAGTAAAACCATCCCTCAAGTTGCCCCGAGGTGGCCCTGCAGGTTGCCCATTTCGGACAAACACTCAGAGAAGCACTGGCCCGGGGGGTTTAAAATAAAGATGACCCTTGAGTCTACAGAACCCAAGGGAAAGGTATATGGTGGTAGGTAGGCAAATGGTAAAACCAAGGTTGGGCCTTGCCGGAGGAGTTTTATTCAAGGCGAACTGCCAAGGGGTTCCCATAACACCCAACCGCATAAGGAACGCAAAATCAAGGAACATAACACCGGTATGACGGAAACTATGGCGGCAAGAGTGGAACAAAACACCAGGCATAAGGCCGAGCCTTCCACCATTTACCAAGTATATAGATGCATTAAAGCAAATAAGAAATAATAATTATATCCCAACAATATCCATGTTCCAACATGGAACAAACTCAACTTCACCTGTAACTAGCAACGCTATAAGAGGGGCTGAGCAAAAGCGGTAACATAGCCAAACAACAGTTTGCTAGGAAGGTGGGTTAGAGGCTTGACATGGCAATATGGGAGGCATGATATAGCAAGTGGTAGGTAGCGCGACATAGCAATAGAACGAACAACTAGCAAGCAAAGATAGAAGTGATTTCGAGGGTATGGTCATCTTGCCTGCAAAGTTCTCAGAGTTGTCGAAAGCTTGATCCTCGTAAGCGTACTCAACAGGTTCCTCGTTCACGTACTCGTTTCTTGGCTCTACCCAAGGCAAGAACACAAGCAATGGAACAACAATCAATCACGGTGCAATGCACAAGGAACATGATGCAAAACATGGCATGATATGCAAGACATGATATGCAATGCATATGCGTGCTCCGGAAGGGAAAAAATAATCAAGGCATCAACTCGGCAAACCAAGTATGTTGCTGTAAAGATGAGATGATTTCGGTTGAAATCGATATAAAGATCACCGGAAACGGATGCACGGTTTGCAAATGGCAAGCAAAACAAGATTGATGCTATACTGCGATTAACAGCATGATGGCACTTAGAATGCAACAAGAAACTAAGCTACTGCACTCCAACATAGCAACAAAGCATATGGAAGTGATGTACAAGAGATGCTTGACAAATCATGAACACTGAGCTACGGCTAAATCACAATAAAACAGGTTCAAACAAGCATGGCAGAAGTGCAAAAGATATCAACTTCACAGAGAGTGAAAATACTAACATGTCAAAAATAACATCAGGAAGCAATATTTAGAGCAAGCAAACAACATGCTACAGGACCATATCATAGCAAACAAAGGCATGGCATGACACTACTAAATGCATAGAACAAAATTCCCTTACTGAACATGAGCCAAAAAGGCATAGAAGGTATGATGGCACCCATGTAAACATAGCAAGTTTTATTATCAGTTTCAGACTTAGCAGAAAAATAGAGCATGGCATAAACAGATTTATGATAGCAACTTTGCGAGCTCATTCCAATCACCACAAATCATCAAATTACAACATAAGCATACCAATAGCAAGATGACATGTTCATGAAGCTAACCATGGCAAGAGCAAGTTAATAGGATGCATGGATCACTAGCAACAACCATGGCAATATTGATTAACATGTTAACATTTTGCCAGGAACATTTTTATAGCAAAAGTAGAGCAATAAAGAGACATGCTAGAGAACTCCATATTTGCAATGAGGGGCATGAATGGATATATCATAACCACATGTTCAAAACATCCTCACTGAAGTATCGCAAAATAAGCATGGATCTCAATGTAGCATCAAGTTTACATGGCATCAAAATAACAGCAGGAAAAGGACAGCAAAATCCTAAGTCCCTGAAAACAGCAACATCACGGAGCCTAGTTTGCATGCTTGTTCTAGTCACCACATAGATCACAAAAATACAAGACTTGCACGTCTATAAATATGGCATGTTTTAGTTCAAAACACATGCACACCTCATGCTCATATGATGCACACATCAAATGCAACAAAAATGACAAATCACCATGATCTGATAAGTACTAGCAGCTAACATTTTATAGCACTCCTGCATCAATGAAAAAGGCATCATAATGAACAGTAACATGCATGGAAATGCTTCTAGCATGAATAGCTCAATGAGACGAACATTTCGACATATCATATGCATGATTTGGAGCCACGGTGACCGAGATACGACATGATGAACATGGCATGAAAATTACAAGGATCTCCGGGACTTAGTGAAATTTCACCTCGCGAAAAGTCAATGCGGGACGAGACTGAGCGGGACGGAGGGATCAGGGTCGCGGGACAGCGTTTGGTTGACGGGGGTGGTGGATCTCGTCCCGATCCCGGGGGACCTCGCCGGAGTTGGCCGGGGACGACGAACTCCGGCCAGATCCGGTGCGGCGGCGGCGGGGGACGGAGGGCGGCGCCGGCGGAGGGCGGCGGCGGCGCCTGTGATGCGTGGTGGCGGCGGCAGGTACGGGCGGTGGAGACTACCGGCTCGGCGGGGGCCCGAAGCGGGCTGAGCAGGCCGGTGCGGCGGGCGACGGCGTCTTGCCACGTGGCGGGTTCTGGTTAGACGGGGCACGGCGGCGGACGCATCTGGCGCCGTCCGGACGTGTCCGGCGCGGAGAAAGGAGCGGGGCTAGGGTTTGGACCCGGATTTTCGGGGAGGGGCGTATATTTATAGGTAGAGGGAGTTTGGAGTGTCCAAATGAGGTGCGGGTTTTGCCCACACGATCGTGATCCGACGATGGAGGACATGGAGGTGGTTTAGCTGGGTTATTGGGCTGTTTTGGAGGGGTGTTGGGCTGCAACACACAAGGGGCTTTTGCGGTTACCCGGTTAACCGTTCGGGCATCAAACGGCCTCCAAATGGAACGAAATTTGACAGGCGGTCTACTGGTGGTGTACCAAGGCCACTTGACAAATCTCGTCCCATTCCGAGAATGTTTTTCTCCCGCTCATGAAAAGAGACAAGAGGGATGCGCCGGTGCATGTGGGAGTGTCGGATTACGAAACGGACAACGGGGAAAAGGTTTGGACGCATGAGACGAACACTTATGCAAATGCGATGCACATGATGACATAATATGAATGCATGACATGAACAAAATGCAAAACGAAAGACAAAACCCAACTGTCGGTGTCAAAACCGGTGGATCTCGGGTAGGGGGTCCCGAATTGTGCGTCTAGGCCGGATGGTAACAGGAGGCAAGGGACACGAAGTTTTACCCAGGTTCGGGCCCTCTCGATGGAGGTAAAACCCTACGTCCTGCTTGATTAATATTGATGATATGGGTAGTACAAGAGTAGATCTACCGTGAGATCAGAGAGGCTAAACCCTAGAAGCTAGCCTATGGTATGATTGTTGATGTGTATGTTGTCCTACGGACTAAAACCCTCCGGTTTATATAAACACCGGAGAGGGTTAGGGTTACATAGAGTCGGTTACAATGGTAGGAGATCTGAACATCCGTATCGCCAAGCTTGCCTTCCACGCCAAGGAAAGTCCCTTCCGGACTCGGGACGGAGTCTTCAATCTTGTATCTTCATATTCTAGGAGTCCGGCTGAAGGTATAGTTCGGCTATCCGAACACCCCCTAATCCAGGACTCCCTCAGTAGCCCCTGAACCACGCTTCAATGACGACGAGTCCGGCGCGCAGTTTGTCTTCGGCATTGCAAGGCGGGTTCCTCCTCCAAGTACTTCATAGAAGATTTTGAACACAAAGATAGTGTCTGGCTCTGCAAAATAAGTTTCCACATATTGCCATAGAGAGAATAATATTTACACAAATCTAATCTGCTGACGTATTCCGTAGCGTGACACACCACGGCCAAGCCTTTATCCGAGTCGTTTCATTATCCCCCCTCAGCGCGTCATGCGAGGCGGTTTCCTTGGCACTCTTGTCAAAGCAGAGATCGTGTCCCCTTATTCCGGGATTCTCATCAATATGGGCGTGGGTAACCCAACCGCTTCTAGGACTCTTAGATCATAGGCAAGTCCAAACGGACACGGAGAGGACGCTCGATATCCACCCTCTTTATAAAGGGACGAGGCCTTTTATTTTTCCCTCCTGTGCTCAATCGAATCCTTCCCCCACCTCAAGCTCAAACGCCCAAAGTTCAGGTCAGGTGCTCCAAACCTTCAGTCATGTCCGGATCTAGCCTTCAAGGCCGATGGGTGCCTTCTTCCGTCACGGAAGAAGACGTCAAAAAGTTGAGGGAGGCCAGATATCTGACCGCCGAGATTCTGCATCGGCTGCCTCCCCGGGGGCAGGCCGTCCCCTCCCCCGAACCCAGCGAGAGCGTCGTGTTCGTCTCCCACTTCCTCCGAGGTCTAGGCCTTGCATTGGATCCTTTTGTCAGGGGCTTGATGTTTTACTATGGGCTAGATTTCCATGATCTAGCTCCGGACTCCTTTCTTCATATCATGACATTTATTGTTGTGTGCGAGGCCTTCCTCCGGGTTACCCCTCACTTTGGCCTATGGCTCAAGACCTTTGAAGTAAAACTGAGGATGATCGAGGGGCAACATGCGGAGTGTGGAGGCGCCTCAATACACAAGATGACGGGAGTTGCATGGCCCAAAGGTTCCATTCCAGAGGTGTCTGAATTGTGGCAACAGGTGTGGTTCTACATCACGGCTCCTAGAAGTGCCAAGTGGGCGGCCGCCCCTGTCTTCCGCCCAGGCCCTCCACCACCGCTGATGTCATGGATTAGCAGAGGATTGAGCTGGGGTCCGGCCAAGGACGTGCCTATACTGCAAAGCCGCATTCAAGATCTCTTTAATGGAGATTTCAGTTTGGTCGCGGTAACACAAGTTATGTTGGTTCGTTAAGTCCAGCCTTGCAAATGCCGGCCTCTTCTCTTGTGGGAGTTCAATCCCGAGGGACCGCGCGCCATTCGAAATTTCCTCGGCCTGACGCACGAGGAGATGTACAAGTTTTTCTTCGGACCTCAAGTGGAGTGTCCGGAAATTACCCGGGACGTGGGCCTGAGTAGCAACCGTGCCGCCGAGCAGGTAAGGCATCTTCCGACCGAGCGTACTACCTCTCTTTTGATGCGAAGTTATTTCTGAGAGTTTGCTTTTTGACCAGGACTGGCTAACGAAGGCGAAGTTGATTCGGTGCTCGGCCCCCCTCCCTGAGGGTTTGGAAAATCCGATATTGGAAAAGATGCTCCAGACCGCACCTTGCCCGGAGCCCTTGAAGGAAAATGCGGGCGGTCGCGGGCCCCAAACGCTGGCCGCTCCAGCCGAGGGAGCGAGCGTCTTCACGAAGGAAGAAGACCAGAAGAGGAAAAGGATTGCGTCTGGGGATTCGGAAGCCGAAGCTTCGAAACGGGAGAAGAAGTCTCCCACAGAGGGTCCTACCCCCGGGGGGGGGGGGCGGTTGCCGCACAAAGTCCTCGGGGGGATCAATTCTCCCACGAGTCGTAAGTGACCCAAAATACCTTAATAGTACAGATATGTCGTATTTTCTTCTGAGAAGATAACCACTGCATGTATCTTTGCAGTTCGGGCCTTAGCCCCTCTCAAATGAGCTCGTCTTCGGGGGATCTTCTTCCAGAGATGATGGAGAGCAAAACGACTCCTCCGGACTCCTCCACTCCGGAAGCGGGCGACCCTGAAGTGTCGTCACGGAGGGCCTCTCCGAGTCCGGCGAGGCCAAAAGATAATCCCGTCGACCCTCGAAGTTCCCAGTGTCCGGCTCCCGAAGAGAGCAGACAAACGAGTCCGACACCATCTAGTGTGCGGTCGGATGTTCTGAGGGAGTTGGTGGGGCAAGCGGCCATCTCAGATGAACACCGTGTGCTGATGAATAGGGTGATGGAGAGAATCTTGTCCGCCGAAAGCGGATTGCATAAAGCTTTTATGAGTCTACTGACAGGTTTTGAGGTACGTAAAATAATGTATGATAGTCCTGCACATGCTAAGTGTGCCTTGTGTAGATAGTAGCCCCTGAGACTCTGGTTGTCGTTGGGAACGACGACGATCAGAGGATCATAATCCCAGGTAGTAACCATACTGTTTGTATGAGCAGGTGATGGAAGCTCCGGTGGCTAGCCGGACTAGCGAGTTTGCCCATTTAAAACGGCAGTTGGATGCGGCAGACGCCGACATCGAGCTTGTTAACAAAAGGCTTGACGAGGCGCAGGGTAAGTGTTATTATCTGGTAAACACCGCATAGTAAGAGCAGCATGAAGCCAGTATATTTAACATGTTATTACTGCAGATGGAGCTGCCACTGTTGAAATCTTGCGGGCGGAACTTGCCCGAGCCAAGAAACAAGCAAGATTGGGTAATGCGGCTGCTTTGAAGGCGGCCGAAGAGTTGCGAGCCGAGAAGGCCGCGCATGGCGAGAGCCGGGATAAGATGGCCAATATGGCCGTAGAATTAAAATCCGCCATCGACCGTTGCCGGGCTCTTGAAAAGGAAAACCAGGCGAAGGCATCGGACCTTGAGAAGGTTGCTGCAACGGGAAAAGACCTCTGCTCTGCTATGAGGGCAAAGAAGGAGGAGCTGCAGAAGCCGGGGATATTGTAGCCGGGAAATCCTTTATGCTGCAGAGGAAGTTCGGAGATCCACGGTATGCCCCTCTGGATTGGCTGTGGAGTTCGGAGGATGCGTATATGGATTTGGCGGCGAGCGCTGCTGATGCGGCCAAGTACTTCAAGGGTCAGACGGACCGTGAAGTGGACCAGCTGTTTTGGACACAATTCCATTCTCCCAAGCGTCCACTTTCGTTGTCTGACCAACTAGCCAAATGGGCCGAACTAAATAGGTTGTCCGGACTCGCCATGAGGTCTGTTGTGGATCAGCTATGGCCGGAAAGGCTAAAACCGAATAGCTATTTTGGCTTGGTGCAGCAGTTCCTTGACGTGGTGCCGCGCATTAATGCGATGAAGAGGTCGGCGTGTATAGAAGGCGCACGAATGGCCTTTGCCCGTGCTAAAGCATTCTGGGCGGAGATGGATGCTACCACTGTTGCAGCGCAGGATTCGGCCATAGGTCGAAGGGCTGCTGAGCACTACTTTGAGGAAGTTCTTGAGGGTGCTCGTTTGATAGAGACCCAGTGCTCAAAAAATATTATGTTTGAGTGACATGTAATCTCATTGTAAGAGAAATGCTTTTATAAATTTTCATAAGGCTACTTTTATACTTTTGCCTGAAAGTAATGTGATGCCTCCTGGGCGGCCGTTTATGTATACATGTGTATAACCTGAAAGATTGCAGTCGTCGGCTTCAACCCCCACGCATATAATGCGGAGGTGTTCGCAGAAACACGCGTTCACACTTAACCCAACGTCTTGGTCCTATTAAGGAGGTGATAGCAGAGCGAGCGAGGCTACCGGACTATAATGCTTTAACACTTTCACTTAGCCATAGGAGTTTGACAGTGGGGCTACTAGATAGCCCCTGGTGGCTCCGCACTCTCCCGATCCCGGGGTGCGTATATGCCTGGCCGGAAAGCGGCCCTTCGTTAAGGCGGAGGAATTCTAACATTCCCATGGGTCATCGAGTGGTTGACCAGTCTCACGCTAGATCATGACAGTCAGTTTTTGGCTTTCTCTACTGAGGTGCTCGTCCGGATGAACCAGGGCACAATCGCAGTAGTTCTCCTGGTGCTACCTTAGCCGGTAAAGCGGAACGTAAGGCACCAAAACACAGGAGCCGGGCAAACCCAACATTTGACCAAAGGCAATGATTCGGAGCTGATGCATATAGGGCCAAACTCGCGACGCCAAACACTCCCTAAGGTATTCGGTCTTTGTGGTATAAACCGGGCCTAAATAATGGACTTTGTAAGAAGCCCCTTATGTCCAGGTACGTGCATTGGTCTAGCGTGGCCACATGCCAATACATCAACATCCTTCTCAACGGTGGATATGTATCAACAAGAGACAATAAAAAGGTTTACGCAGGGTCTTAATCTAAAAAGAATCCTTGGAGCGGGTCCCTGCTGCACGTCTGCGCCTGTGTCTCCATTGTGCCGTAACCTGGACGGGTGTGGCACGATGATCGTCTGTAAAAGAGAGGAATTTAGGTGAAAAAGGTTGTCGTGCAAAAAAGATAATTAAAGAAACTATGCCTATTTAAAATGAGGAGGAATGGCCACATGTCTGCGCGCGTTGAGCCCCTTGTAAGTAGGGGTGTGACCATTTATTCGGTATAAGTAGCGGCGCCGGACTCGATTAGTTGTGTCTGAGGTCTTGACGACCTATGGGGCACTTTGGCTAGTCCGGGCGCCTTTAGTGTGTGGCTGCCAAGGCAGCCTCACTCTCTTCGGCGCGCAGAGATCGCTTGATATTTCCGTGCACTGAAATGATGTCGTGTGGACCGGGCATCTTGAGTGTGAGGGAGGCGTAGTGTGGTATTGCATTAAAGCGAGCGAAAGCTTCGCGCCCGAGCAGTGCTTGATAGCCACTTTGAAACGGAGCGATGTGGAAGGTTAAATGCTCACTACGGAAGTTATCGGGGGAGCCGAATATAACTTGTAGTGGGAGGGAGCCCGTACAACAAGCCCCTGGGCCTGGCGTTACTCCTTTGAAGGTAGTATTGCTATGGCGAATTTGTGTTGGGTCTAACCCCATCCCGCGGATTGTATCCTGGTATATTAGGTTTAGGCTGCTGCCGCCGTCCATCAAGACTCGTGTGAAGTGATATCCGCCAATTACTGGGTCTAATACCAAGGCATCCCATCCTGCGTGTCGGATACTTGCTGAGTAATCGCGATGGTCGAAAATGATCGGTTGAGACGACCATTGGCAAGACTTCGCGGTGACAGGCACTTGGGTATATTTTCCTAGGGGTGCCGTATTGTTTTTTTCCTTGATTATGTGTAGCACGTTTACTGTTTTGACTTCTGGTGGGAATTTCTTTTGTTCCCCAGTGTCTTGCTTGGGAGGCTCGTCCTCGTCTTCACTTGGTGTATCCTCCCCCTTGTGTACGGCGTTGAGCTTGCCGGACTGCTTGAAGACCCAACATTCTCTGTGGGTATGATTAGCGGGCTTGCTAGGGGTACTATGTATCTGACATACCTAGTCCAGAATTTTGTTGAGGCTGGACGGTTCATCCCTGGTGCCTTTAGTGGCGGCTTTTGACCTGGCCGGGAGCTTTTGAATCCGGCATTTACTGTCATGCCCTTCGTGTTGTCTTCTTTATTCCGGCGTTTGCTATTGCTGTTGCGCCGTGATTTCCCGTTTCCATCTCTAACTTCAGATGTACTGGGGTCGCTGGTGCTGCATCTGGCTAGCCAGCTATCCTCACCCGCGCAAAAGCGGGTCATGAGGTTTGTTAATGCGGCCATCGTTCTCGGCTTATTTTGGCTGAGGTGTCTGGCGAGCCATTCGTCACGGACGCTATGCTTGAAAGCTGCCAAGGCTTCGGCGTCCGTACAGTCAACAATCTGGTTCTTTTTAGTGAGAAACATGTTCCAAAGCTTTCGGGCTGACTCTCCAGGCTGTTGAGTTATATGACTCAAATCATCCGCATCCGGAGGTCGGACATAAGTTCCTTGAAAATTTGCCCGAAAGGCGTCTTCGAGCTCTTCCCAACTTCCAATGGAGCTTTCGGGGAGGCCTTTGAGCCAGTGACGAGCTGGCCCTTTGAGCTTGAGGGGTAAGTGTTTGATGGCGTGGAGATCATCTCCTCGAGCCATATGGATATGAAGGATATAGTCCTCAATCCAAACCCTAGGGTCTGTTGTCCCATCGTATGCCTCTATGTTTACGGGCTTGAATCCCTCTGGAAATTCATGGTTCAGCACCTCATTGGTGAAACATAGGGGGTGTGCGGCACCCCTGTAACTGGGTGTACCACATTGTTCTGATGCTTGTTGTGTTGCATTGTATGCTGGGGCGCGCTTGCGTGGTCCATAGATGGATCTTGTTGCGCCGTCCTTTGGGTGCGAGCCCTCGCGTGGGTCGCGTGTTGTATTGTGAACGGCATTGTATGTCGTTCTGTGTTGATAGAGGGGTCGTCTATCCGACCAGGTGGTTGCTTTGATATTTGGTTGTGGGGGGTTGGAGGCCTCCTCATCGAATTCGGGTAGCAGCTTCCGCTTTGGGTAGCTCTTTGAGGGGCGATCGTCGTCGTACATTGCTGATGTATTAAGTGTTTTACTCCATCTGAATTGGAGTTCATTTTGCGCGGCCTTGAGCCTTCGCTTCTGCTTTTTAAGGCTCCTTGCGGTGGCAACGAGCCTTTCACGGGCATTCTGATGCTCCGGGTGCCTGTCCGGCGTTATGTCGTCCGGACCATTATCCCTGATAGGATTTGTTTGTTTGGTTTCGATATCCGAATTGCCGTTGTCCGGCAGCGGTTCACCCTGCTCCAGCGCTGGGTCTGTGTGATCGCTATTTCTGTCGAGGCGGGATTTGGGGCGATGCTTGCATCGCCGTTTTGACTACTTTTGGAGGGAACAGGCCTTCGGTGCGACCTTCCGCTCCTCGTCGTCATCTTTTGGTGCGTCCACCGTGTATACGTCATATGACGAGGTGGCGTTCCAGGGCCCAACAGGCGCTGGTTCTTCATTGTCTCCTTCATCGGCGTCCATACCGTCGATGTCTTCGGAGTCAAAGTCGAGCATGTTGGTTAAATCGTCGACACTGGCTACAAAGTGGGTGGTGGGTGGGCTTTGAATTTCTTCATCGTCCGTACTCCAACCTTGCTGGCCGTAGTCCGGCCAGGGCTCTCCTGATAAAGAGAGAGACTTTAGTGACTTCAGGATATCGCCGAAAGGCGAGTGCTGAAAGACGTCCGCGGCCGTGAACTCCATGATCGGCGCCCAATCGAATTCGATCGGCAGGGGCGCGGAGGGTTCGGAGTCCGGAGAAGAGTCCGGCTTCGTGGAGTCATGAGTCTCGTAGAGTACGGGGCTGGTGTTCGGCTCAATCGCCGTTGGGATCACAGCCCCCGAGGTGGCGTCCAACCGCCCATCCTCGATCGGTGCGGCTGGCTCCGAACTAAGGGTCGAAGCCGACGCGGGTGCGGCCTCCAGGGCACTGTTCGGCGGCAGAGCTAGATCATGCTCGTCGTGACAGTGCGGCGCGCTCGGCGGTGGTTCGAGTCCGTCAAAGATCAA
Source organism: Triticum dicoccoides (assembly GCF_002162155.2). Classification (NCBI taxonomy): domain Eukaryota; kingdom Viridiplantae; phylum Streptophyta; class Magnoliopsida; order Poales; family Poaceae; genus Triticum; species Triticum dicoccoides. The sequence continues at coordinate 515,022,658 of NC_041392.1, read as the reverse complement.
GTCCCCGCGGATGTCAGCCGTGTAGTTTAAATTTCCGAATCTGACCTGACGGCCAGGGGCGTAGCTTTCGATCTGCTCTAGATGGCCAAGTGAATTGGCCCGCAGTGCGAAGCCGCCAAAGACGAAGATCTGTCCGGGGAGGAAGGTCTCACCCTGGACTGCATCGCCATTGATGATCGTAGGAGCCATCGGGCCTGACGGCGACGACACAGAGGAACTCTCAATGAAAGCACCAATGTCGGTGTCAAAACCGGCGGATCTCGGGTAGGGGGTCCCGAACTGTGCGTCTAGGCCGGATGGTAACAGGAGGCAAGGGACACGAAGTTTTACCCAGGTTCGGGCCCTCTCGATGGAGGTAAAACCCTACGTCCTGCTTGATTAATATTGATGATATGGGTAGTACAAGAGTAGATCTACCGCGAGATCAGAGAGGCTAAACCCTAGAAGCTAGCCTATGGTATGATTGCTGATGTGTATGTTGTCCTACGGACTAAAACCCTCCGGTTTATATAGACACCGGAGAGGGTTAGGGTTACATAGAGTCAGTTACAATGGTAGGAGATCTGAACATCCGTATCGCCAAGCTTGCCTTCCACGCCAAGGAAAGTCCCTTCCGGACACGGGACAGAGTCTTCAATCTTGTATCTTCATAGTCCAGGAGTCCGGCTGAAGGTATAGTTCGGCTATCCGAACACCCCCTAATCCAGGACTCCCTCACCAACCACGAAGGGAATCTCATAACTTAAAGCCGAAAATGGCAAGAGTCGGAGTTACAAATATGGCAAGTTACATTCGGGGTGTTACAACCACCCTCTTCAGCCATCGGTTGGTGGGGATGAGGTCCTCTGCCCCTCTACGCCAGCGACGACCTACGCACCACCACCGGCTCTATCCCACTCCGTCTTCATTATCTTGTCAACTTGATGGATATCAGTTAGCAACATATGACACACGATCAAAGCTAACAAGTAGGACATCATCTATGCTCATTGAACACAGCTTACAATCATCACTATTAACACATGATTTGTGCTACTCTGATCAATGCTTACAGTTATCAGTGCTGACACTGATTGTTGGGAACGTAGCATGCAATTTCAAAAAAATTCCTACGATCATGCAAAATCTATCTAGGAGATGCATAGCAACGAGAGGGGGATAGTGTGTCCACGTACCCTCGTAGACCGAAAGCGGAAGCGTTAGGTTAACGCGGTTGATGTAGTAGAACGTCTTCACGATCCAACCGATCTAGTACCGAACGTACAACACCTCCGAGTTCAGCACACGTTCAGCTCGATGACGTCCCTCGAACTCTTGATCCAGCAGAGGGTCGAGTGAGAGTTCCATCAACACGATGAGGTGGTGACGGTGATGGTGATGTGATCCACGCAGGGCTTCGCCTAAGCACTACCACGCTATGACCGGAGGAGTAAATTGTGGAGGGGGGCACCACACACGGCTAAGAGAACAATTGATGTGCCTTTGGGGTGCCCCCGCCCCCATATATAAAGGAGGGGAGGGGAGGTCGGCCGGCCCTAGGGGCGCGCCAAGTGGGGGAGTCCCACTAGGACTCCTAGTCCTAATCGGCTCCCCCCTTCCTTCCAACAGAGAGGGGGAAAGGGGAAAGAGGGGGGAGGGAGAAGGAAAGGGGGGACGTGCCCCCACCCCTTGTCCAATTCGGACTGCTATGGGGGGGGGGCGCCACCTCCTATGGCCTGCCTCCTCCTCTCCACTATGGCCCATGAGGCCCATTAACTTTCCCTGGGGGTTCCGGTAACCTCCCGGTACTCCGAAAAATCCCCGAACCTCTTCGGAACCATTCCGGTGTCCGTACATAACCTTCCAATATATGAATCTTTACCTCTCGACCATTTCGAGACTCCTCCTCATGTACGTGATCTCATCCGGGACTCCGAACAAACTTCGGTCACCAAAACACATAACTCACAATACAAATCGTCATTGAACGTTAAGCGTGCGGACCCTACGAGTTTGAGAACTATGTAGACATGACCGAGACACTTCTCCGGTCAATAACCAATAGCGGAACCTAGATGCTCATATTGGTTCCTACATATTCTACGAAGATCTTTATCGGTCAAACTGCAATAACAACATACGTTATTCCCTTTGTCATTGGTATGTTACTTGCCCAAGATTCGATCGTTGGTATCATCATACCTTGTTCAATCTCATTAGCGGCAAGTCTCTTTACTCGTTCCGTAATACATCATCCCGCAACTAACTCATTAGTCACATTGCTTGCAAGGCTTATAGTGATGTGCATTACCGAGAGGGTCCAGAGCTCTCCGATACTCGGAGTGACAAATCCTAATCTTGATCTATGCCAACCCAACAAACACCTTCGGAGACACCTGTAGAGCATCTTTATAATTATCTAGATACGTTGTGACGTTTGAAAGCACACACGGTGTTCCTCCAGTATTGAGGAGTTGCATAATCTCATAGTTAGAGGAATATGTATAAGTCATGAAGAAAGCAATAGCAATAACACTTAGCGATCATTATGCTAAGCTAATGGATGGGTCTTGTCCATCACATCATTCTCTAATGATGTGATCCCGTTCATCAAATGACAACACATGTCTATGGTCAGGAAACTTAACCATCTTTGATTAATGAGCTAGTCAAGTAGAGGCATACTAGGGACACTCTGTTTTTGTCTATATATTCACACATGTACTAAGTTTCCGGTTAATACAATTCTAGCATGAATAATAAACATTTATCATGATATAAGGAAATATAAATAACAACTTTATTATTGCCTCTAGGGCATATTTCCTTCACTGATCAGATCAAGCCACCACTCACATGTCCTACTTGCACCTACTATTTTTGGCATTCAGGTATGTCCTACTTGCATGCCACATGCACTCACGTACCCTAGCAACAAGCGCAAGAGGAGCACTAAGAACTAACAATAGTAGCAAGAATAGTAGTATATACACTAGTAACATCACTAAGAACTAACAATGTGGCAGTACAAAGTAACAATGTGCCACTACAAACTAACAATTTGGCAGTACAAAGTAACAATGTGGCATTAACACGATGCAAACTAACACTGCATTATGAACAATCTAGACATGTGGGATGAACAAAGTACACATGCACTCTGGTTCATGCCCAAAACAGTGGATTATGATCGAATCCGGTCGAATTGGATCGAATCAGGTCCAATGTACTGTCGACAATCTAATCTAACACACTTGGAACTACCATAAGAACCCTAAGAATGAAGCAAAGGGAGTTTGAGAGCTTGCAGTGGGGGTTGCCGGTGTAGTGTACGCCGGTCGTGGTGAAAAACCCGGCAGGAAGAGGGGTGCTGCTGCCGCCGATGAAGAGGACCCGACCATTCCGAGGGCCGCGACTGTGCACCTCGTCTTGCGCCGGCTCGAAGATGACACTAGCGTCCTGGAGCTCCCCTCCCCTTGCACCGGACGTAGAGGAGAAAACCCTCGTATGGGGGTAAAATACCCCATAAGAGGGGCCTGCAAAGGACGGCGCCGACAGGTATTGGATACCTGCCAGGTTTGGGCCGAAGAGAGGACCACCGGCTCCGGTGGCGGAGCTGGAGCGACCGGCGCCGACAATGCATTGGCCTGGGGCGGCGGCATGGTGCAGAAAGGGGAGGGAGCTCGCAGTGCCGTCGCCAGATCTACTTTGGCTGCGGAGAGGCCGGCAATCCACCTCTCTTGGATGGGATTGCTGCCGGTGATGACCGGAGTGGGTGGGGTGTAGCGCGATGGTAGCATGGCCATCGGAGAAACCGAACGAGCGGTGAGGTGAGAGAGAGTGGGTGTGAACCAGCGAGGGAGGTGGCAGGAGGGGCGTGGGGAGTTACAAACCACCGTGCCATCTCCGCGCTTCCTCAGGCGTGCAGGCGCTCGCCACGCGTGGCTCGAGCGAGCCTAGCTTGCAAACAATGGCCGATTCGGCCGTTCCTCTAGGGCCAGACCCAGGCCTGTTTTGAGGTTCATGCGGGCCACGAATCGCATGCGGCCCAGACAACCAAACGGGCCAAATTCTGCCCGCGTGGGTCTGGACAGACCTAATGCAGCCTATCAAACACATCCTATATGTGTGAGTGATGAAGATCGAAAGTCGGTACTCAATCAGCCTGGTCAATTGCTACAAGTATATGAGATAGGAGACTATAGGACATTGTAAATTCCGTTATGGGCAAAGAAAAAAGGAAGAAACTCGCCCGTGCCGCTCTCGTGGGCGGCATGGCGAACCCTAGCCGCCGCCGGCCAGCGGCCCTCG
>NC_041392.1:515010425-515018104 GCF_002162155.2 Triticum dicoccoides | reverse complement strand
AGCCCGATTGGCGTAGGTGGCGGCGGGGCCTTCTTCCCTTCTTCCATGGCTTCCGGTGGCGCGGGCCGCAGGGCCGCGGTGAGGCGCGCGTCGTTCTCGCGGGACGGCGCGACGGCGACCCGGGCAGCGTGCCGGTGGTGCGGCCATGCGGCGGAGCGGCGGCGGCTGCGTGGTTCTGGAGGCGCGGGCTTGGGCGTGCGGAGGGCGAGGTGGCCGGCTGCTTCGAGGCTTCCTCGTCAAATCCTGGCAATAGGGGTTGCGGGCCGCGGTGGTGCGGGCTGGCGACGGTGTCCGACTAGGCTGGGCCGGCCTCCAGCGTGGTGAGGCGTGCCAGCTGGTGCGGTGGTGGCAGGGCATAACTGATGAGCGTGAAGGCTGCAAATCTGGTGATGGCTGCAGCGGCGGTCGTGTTGTCGATGCGGGTGGTGGCGGTGGTCTCCGGGAGGGGGCGGCGGCGGTTGTCGGCCAAATCAGCAGAGATCTGGCCCATGGCCGTCGATGGGCGGCTCAGGGTTGTCCCTCGGAGCCCCGGTGTGGATGTGGGCTGCCACGACATGGTGGCGGCTCATGGCAGTGTCTGGATCGTGTCACGGCGGCGGCTGGTCATCTCCGGCGTCGGCCGTTAGTGAGTGGCCTGGGTTGGCCTTCGATCCCTCACCTCGTCGCCTGGCACTACCTTCGTCGAAGGGTTGGTTCTTTCCAGCTGCGGTCCATTGCCCATGTCGCGCCCGGTGTTGCAGGACCGAGCTCGTCTCGTCCCCGGTAGCAGGACCGAGCTCGTCTCATCCCCGGTAGCAGGACGGAGCTCGTCTCACGCCCGGCAGCAGGACCGATCTCGTCTCGCGCCCGGCAGCAGGACCGAGCTCGTCTCGCGCCCGGCAGCAGGACCGAACTCGTCTCGCACCCGGCAGCAAGACCGAGTTCGTCTCGAGCCCGGTGCCACAACACGGGTCGATGTAGGCCATTTTGACCGGCCTATTGGGTCTCGGTGTTGGGGGACCCCCATGTTGGTTGGGGTAGCGGCGGATCACGGGTGAGGTGGTGTCTAGGTCTTGGATGCCGGGGCGGCGGTCCTGATGGTAGCGCGGTGCTCAGGGACTGAGCCCGTGGCTCGGTGCTGCCCGGTGACCATGGCCGTGTGGGCAGCGTGGTTTCGGGGATGTGGCGTTCGGTGGCGACGAGTGTTAGCTGGGGTGAAAATCTGTTCTATGTTTGGACGGACCGGCGGTGGCAAAACCCGTCCCCTTTTTGAAGGCGTCGTCGCGGCTCTTGTGCCCGTCGTGTCGCTCCACGAAAACTCTGAACCTCGGGCCGGGCGGTGGCGGCACTCTGGTATCGTATCCTTCCTGAAGGCACCGCCATGGAGCCCACAGTTCATCGTATGCGGCTTCATCTCTTCGCAATGGCGTGTTCATAGTCGAGGACTCCGGTTGCTCTTGTAGTGCTTGGGACAGTGTTGCTGCGTTCAGCGCCTATGTATCTTGACTTGGGTATGCGTATGTTGTGGTGGTGTGCATTTGTATCGAATTGTTGTTGATCATTGTTTTATATATAAAGCGGTGAAAGTCTTTTTCAATATAGGAGACTATAGGCTTCATGGCGTATGTGAGCGAACACGTGAGTTTTCTTCGTACAGTTCTTGTTATCAGAACTGCGACTTGGATTGGCTCGGTGGTTAATTACTATCATACCTAATCTGCCGAAGATAGGATATTTCGCGTTACAATTGATCCTTGAAAATGTGTGACGTTTTCTTATGCTAGTTTGGAACCGAACAACAATTCAAATTATAGTTTAAACACTAAATGTGAAAGGGACCGTACGCATAAACATTTAGAGAAAGCTATATTGTAGGAATTAAAAATGTAGGAGTTTGAGAACTACAGATAGCTCAGTGGTAAGGATCATGTCTTGGTTTTAAACAAATTTGTTTCACAAGGAGATCCAGAGGGGGGAACAAGTTTTGCTCATCACGCGTCGTTGGTGGATGCAGAAGAAAGAAGACATCGGCACCACTAGGATTTGAATGTATTTGTTAAATTCTTGTACATATATTTTTGTAAGGGTTTGTACTACTCCCACCGTTCCAAAATTCTTGTCTTAGATTTGTCTAAATACAGATGTATCAATTCAAATTTTAGTATTAGATACATCCGTATCTAGACAAATTTAAGACAAGAATTTTGGGACAGAGGAAGTACTTGATATGTGGCATTTAACTTCAAAAAAACTTTCAAAATTTTTTGAGTAGGATCATATCGAATCACCTAGAAGTTTCTTTGTCGCGCGCGTGATTGGGTAGGGCAAGCGTTGAGGCCATCTGCAGATCAGTTGTGGCTGAGGCATGGGCCAAGCACCCATAGCAAGAGCTACACTTCAATCTTCCGAGCCCACTGTGGGTTCCATCATACTGAAAGAGGCAAAAGCGAAATAAATGAACCTGGACCTTTTAGTGAACGAATTGAAAAGAAAAAACTTCACATGTGCTCCTACAATGATTTTCTATGGAGGATGGGCATTTTGTTGATCCCCATTACTACCTATTCTCTCAACATGCAGCCCGTCCATATCATTATCATGCCACCTCAGCAAATTCCACCCACGTCACTTCGTTTCTTAGTTATTTTTCCTTCTCCACATATACTTACCATCGCTTGCTGGCATATCCCCCTTGCAAGGTTTTTTTCAAGCCACCGTCCAATATGTACTTCTATTTAATTCCCAGCAGGTCCGTTTTCAAACGGAACAGCCGATCAAAGGTCAACCTCTCTCCGTAATAAAAGGATAGTTCCTCGCTCGCTTAGGAAAACGTTTAGTATTCTGGTGGCAATCACTCGAGCTCCCATGTTTTTCGTTTCAGCCGTGAAGATCCGCTACAGTTTGTAACCGAGGGGCGATCTTGCTTGGGAACCCATCGTTTCCCTTCCCCACTAGGGGGCAGACAACTCGACATCTACTTCAACCAGCCACAACCAGGTGTTCCTCCGACGCTAGGGCTTCCCGCTGACCGTCTTCCTCGAGCGTGATGACGGATGGACGAGGCCGCCTTTCCCTATCTACAGGTTCTCTCTTGATCTTGATCTCGATCTCGATTTATATCCTCATCTGTTGGATTTTGATCCCGTGCAGGAACAGGTCTTCACACAGCTGCAGGAGATCCACATGTTGTACGGGGTAGAAGAACCATTGAAAGATCAGACAGGTTCGGATCTCTATCCTCATCTGTTGGATTTTGATCCCGTACACAGGAGCAGGTTTCACACAGCTACGGCACATCCACATGTTGTACGCGGTAGAAGAACCGTTGAAAGAGCATACAGGTTTGCATCTTGAATCCAATGACACCTTTGTATGTTTCCAGTGCCTTATTTTTCCTCCTAGATGCGCGCCATCAAGCAGACATCCAAGAAGCAAATTTATTCTCTCTTCTCTTCCTCTGTCTTGATCCAGCCAGCAGCAGTTCAAGTTGGACTTCTTCCAAACTATTGCCAAAATTGTCTGTAGTCTGGATGATATGCAGGTTGAACACATTACGTACACGAGAAAGATTAAAGCTGGGTGTTTCTTATTCAAGGTACAGACAAACAAATCGGATTGTAAATAATATTTGCATATATTCTGTATGATGCCCTAATGGTCATGTGGTTCCTTTCCCTTCTCTGATTAAGTGATTATGACCATTTATTCTCAGTCTGATGGTGATATGGACAATTTTATTCTCAAACGGTGCTACTCTACAATTTATCACGGCCTCTTACATTATCCAGGTGTTCCGTTCATGCCTGCAAATCTGAGTAGACCATTTCATTACATCTGTCATATATACGCAGATACCAACTCACTTTGGTTGCCCTTGGTTGTGTTCATTTCTTTACTGATGTGCTCAGTGTGTTTTCTTTTCAGTTGGAATCATATATTGTACTTCAGTTTTTTCTCATGGCGGGATAAGAAAGGGCCAGGAAAAAAAAAAAGACACGGTGCAATTGTTCTTACCCTCTGGATAAACTATCTTCAGTTGTACCCTTTGTAATGATCATTTCTATAGTGATGTGCCCGGTGTGTGTTATTTTTCTTTGGGGTTATAGACTATAGTTCGTTTTTTTACACCTATATGTTCTTGCAAAGTGATATTATTCTTACATGTCGATTATGTTCATAAAAACCCTGCAACTATCTTTCATTGTACAGGTCATTTGTTTAGTTTTTGGTGATGAATAATGCACTGATACATGCATATATACATCTCAATTTTATAACACAACACAACCCCTACATCATATCCTATAGCAATAAGTTGATCTGGACTAACTATATTTCCTTCCCATGCGAACTTGCCATATCATGTCATCACAATTCAAAATACAAGGGCCATCCACACTTCGTCTCCTCGCTTCACCTCCTATTTATGATGTGTTTTATCTACCCTTTGGCTTATTTTATTGATTTTGTCTGTTCGGTGTAACCATCGCAAATAATAATACATTTTCTCATGATTAAAATGTAATCTATACAGATTGGTTCCTCTGTTTGATTACCCAATGATTCCTAGACTTAACATAATACATTGAGAACTAATAAAAGCAAAAGACATTTCATATTGCAACTATTACACTATGCATATTAAACTTCCCTTCATTTTACCTTTTTTTTTGTAGATAACTTTCCTTTGCTTCTCAACTCAAAATTTCCATACAAGTTCTCGAGGATTCCCGCCGCAACGCGAGGGGTATCTTCTAGTTGTATATATGGAAGAAATAAAGAACAAACTGGCTACAATGATTTTCTGTGGAGGGCTACTGTTTTCACTATCATTTTGTGTGAACCAAAATTCTCAAATACACCACAATGGAAACATGCACCACCTGCACCTGACCTGTATTTCCTGATATATCACGATTGAAACATGTATTCCTAGTGACCGAGCCTGCACTTCTCCAATACATCAATAATATGCAGTTGTTGGCTTGCATTTTTCAATGGTTGTATATTACAAATGAAATATGGATGCAGAGAAAACAGCTACAGCCGAGCGCGGCAGAGCGCGCCATTCCATCTAGTCTGTTATCATGATCCTACGACACTTTTTCTAGTAGAACTGTAACTAGGATGCAGTTAAAAAGAAGAACTGTAATGATAAGATGGACAAAGGCTAAAGCTTACCGAAAGTTTATGCCTGAGATCTGGGAATTACATGCGGAGGCAATCTTCTCCACTCGAGGGGTGATTGGGTTGTCCTAATTTTTGATAAGGCACACACCTCTCTTTCCTTTTGTCGAGCATCGTGGCACGATCCTAATTCAGGCGTCAGCGGAGTTTCTCCAAAGTTATGCGAGTTCATTCTCGACAGTCAACGCTGATACCTCTAAAGTGATCTAAACGCTCTCATATTTCTTTACGGAGGGAGTATTAGTTACCGGTCATTAACATACTCACTAAAAGAACAGTTTCCTATTTGTTCGGATGGTGGACTGGTAATGACTGGGTCATCTACTCATCTTTGAAAACCTGCACCAGGTAAGCTAAGGTTTTTGGAAGTGTCTAAACACGACTACTTATCTTCGTTTGCGTGCCTCCACAACTTTGACTACTTCCTTGAATTCAAATCCGACTTCACTGACCTCGCTGTGAGGGACAATAGTGATGTCACGAAAAAAAAGCCCGTGATCATTGATATATGTGTATTTTGCATCACAATTCCAGGACATAAATTACTCGATTATCGTGATTATTCAATCAAATTCATCCTGTCTTATTGTAGAATTGCACCGGGAGGGGGCACAAAATTTTAGAAACTGTATGTTGAAGAATCCACGAAGAAAGGCACTTTCTGGGGCGAGGAAAAGTAAAGCAAAAATAGTTTGAAAAATCAAGAAGCCATGTGCTGAAAAATGGTTCAGAGAGGCAATTGTGGATTCCATTTGTCATAATCCCATGGCCCATGGAGCCCACACATGCCCTGGCTATCCCCTTTTACATGACTTTGTCATTCATCCCGAAGAGGCGTCATGATTCCCCCAAAAGGACTCTCCGCTGTCGAACAGAGAACCCTAGTTCTCGCGCAGGATCCCCCACCCTCAATTAGACCCTTAAGGACATTTTTTTAAACAAGGCAAAAATACTTGCCATTTTTATTGATTAAGAAGATAGTGAGAATTGCCCGGTTAATTGAGGAAAGCCGGGCTAAAACCAATACAACTCAACCCATACAACATGCGTACCACCGGCCAACCTGGCCACATGCCAACAGATGGCCACACACACGGACAACCGATAGCTCTGACTTTGATAACGAGCTTCGCAAGGGAAATATGCAGGACTTGCGCCGACCGCGCCCTCCGCAAACTATCACCGAGTGTCTGTCATCGTACCAGCTGGACTCCTCCACCGCAGCTCCGACTTCAAAACAACACAGCAACCAACAGAAGAGCACCTCGGACACGCCGGGAAGATCCGACTGCCGAAGCCCGAGCCGCGACCCAAGCTCCTTTCAACGTCATCATCGTTGCCAAACAGAAATCGGCGCCCCGGAACGGCCGCCTCAGCAAACCACGCAGTGAAGATGCTGCCATCCCCTCGTCTCCAGGTTGTGGCCGACTCTGAAACAACGCCCCCAAGGAGGAAGAAGACGTGAAGGCGCCTTCATCGCCCGATCCCATGGATCTGAGATTTTTCTCCAAAGCCAAGGCCATGGGGAGAGTGAAAGAGCACCCCACAACAACGACGCTTTCAAGAAAGAGTGTGACACCCGCACGCGTCAACGTCGCCGGATTCGGAGAGGCCGGAAACTAGATTTCTTCCGGAGATGCCGAACCACCACCTGCTCGTACCTGCACAGCCAACAATCACCATCCTTCTTGTTGAGGCCAACCCCGAACTGAACATGGGATCCCACGATCCACCATGTCCAGACGCGCGCTACCCCCAGCCGAAGCCGCTGCCACCGAGTCCGGGGCCGCCACCCCGGCGCCCTCCACCACGCCGCCAGCCACGTCGGGCTAGCAAGCTGGCCAGATCTGCAGCGCCTGGAGAGGGGGGCGCCACCCCGCCCCATCCAGTAGTGCAGAGCTACCAGGCCGAAGCCCGGGTGCACCGCCAAGAGAGCGCCACCGGACTGGCAGAAGCCGCCGGCCTCAAAGGCCATTTTTTAGGCTAAGATTTTACAGAATTCGCTAGAGTTGCTCTAAGATGGCCGTGTCTCCACTTCTTGATATCTCTCAGGCTCAAACAAGCAACAAACGCGTGTTACTGATGGAAGCCTCGTGGCCGGTGTCATGCGTCATGATTAATATAAACTATATTTAGCTTGTGTCCTTCTGAAGATTCACATACACACTATCACAAGCATACATCAGTGCCCGTTTTCTACACCATATGTCACCATCTTGAGCAAGTACATTGCCCACAACTGTTTGAGCTTATCGTGATGATCTATTCGCCAGCCCACGCCCGCTCCACTTTTTAGCAATCAAGAGGGGCCTGAACTGTTTTAGACGAACATGCAAATGGCCCTGCTTTTCATCTATAGACTATAGGCATGAACTCATGATGCCTTTCTTTCCTACATCACTCATCGATGCCATTCATGCCTCCTCTATATTGTTCTCCTATGACCTTATGTTAGAGACGAGAGGTTGGTTGTTGAGAGTGTGCACTTGATGATGTTTATTATTTAGAACTAA
>NC_041392.1:515009299-515010153 GCF_002162155.2 Triticum dicoccoides | reverse complement strand
ATGGGTACCCTGCTTTAAAACTCAAATGATTACTACTTCACCAACCGTCGGCGATTCCAGTGTGAATACGCTACTGATGTTGAAAATATATGCCACAACAAGAACCGTGCTGCTATAGCACTGCTTATATCACCTACATATTTTAGCACGTGCGTAAAACTCCATGCAGAAGAGATGCTTATGATTAAAATAAAGAAATCTTAGTAATATTTGTGTATGGTCAGAAATAGCTTAACACATGCTTTAAAAGTGACGTCTAGTTAAACAAGGACTTGTTCGTTCCATTCATGCATCCCAAGGACTGAGTGCCCGAGAAGAATAAGCGAACGTCCGAAAAAGAAATGAACTCTTTTGTGTCAGTAACGTGCAACTTACCAAAGATAACAACTAACAAAATATGAAAACAATTCATATGTGTTGGACGCAAATAATCAACAGGTAACATGTAGCTTTCTCTGATCATGATCCAGTATATGAGAGATCTTATGTGAATGAACTGGATGAACGGGAAGCATATCTAGCGGACCTACTCACTGATCATAGTTGAGACACTCATGCTATATATGGCAACAAAACAATGCGAGGATACAGTGTGTAACTACTCATACGTTCCCTGCGTCTAGTACTTCGATTCCTGTAGGTAATTCAAACCAGTCCTCATCCACACGTGAAAACCCAGTGTAAGGGAGTATGGAAGCGAACTGATCTAGCTTTAATCCTGATGTCTCCTATTCTTAGCATCTTCGACACCTTTGGATCCTTCTCCCACAGCGCGAGCAAGCATTTCCAATCTTAAGATATCAGAAAGTAAACAATGTGCTCACATGTATATACTAGTACGAGTATATATGGTT
>NC_041392.1:515000891-515008955 GCF_002162155.2 Triticum dicoccoides | reverse complement strand
CATTAATTTCTCCTGATACTCTATATCAGAGTTGTTGGACATTGCATGCATGAGATTACTGCGTGTGTGTACGAAGCTGAAAGTATCTGCGGGGTGATGAGGATTGAATACCGATACTCAATCAGCCTGGTCAATTAATACAAAGTAGAAGGCAAGATGAGAGACAATGGACTTCCTGGCGCACATATTTTAGACTCCTCGTAAAGTTTCCCTGGTTGTCAAATGCGTGACGGTTTTTCTTATGCCAGTTTGCAACAAAACATCAATTCAAATTACAGTTTTAAAACTCCAGTTCAAAAACTAAATGTGGAGGGGTTGTACACTCGTACTATGAACTTTCAGATAAAATTATAATCGTATCCAATCTATTATCATGATTATAGACCATTTTTTGGCAGAACCATAATTAGGATGGAAAATCAATGCCATTTGCCAGTGCATCAATCTCTCCCCAAATTAACGTTGTAGGACTCAGAGTATAAATCAGGGCTTAAGGGATCAAGCTACTGCCAGTTCTGCTGCTGAGAAACAGAAGATTGCTGACAAGAGAAAACGTGTTGCGCTGAATTTGGGAGCTCAGCTTGATGTTGTTGCTACTTGCTACTGATAATAATGCACCTCCTCCACCACACCTTCCATTCCCCACCCTGCAAGATCATTTGGTGTCTGAAAATGCACTCAACATGGAGAGTTCCCATGATAGTTCCTGATCTGCATAAGGATAGAGTTGAAGGCAGGCTTAATTCTACCTGCCTATTTTATCTTGGTTCCTATTTGTGTTGCATCAAGTTTATCTATGTTCTATCCAAAGTACTTCATATCCTAGATTATTGCCCAATGCCCCCAGACTTTCATTATACTTGAAGAACCACTTCCTATGATTATTATGAGCTCTTCTGTGTGTATGTCCCATGCCCTATATGTGAATTCTCTGCATGCCGATGTTCTAATCATGCTCATCCACTGCATGACCGTAATTGGGCATATTTTTCAGTCAATTTCTTGTACTATGTAGTACAAGACATATTATCATTTACTGTTTCCAGATGAATAGAAATTGAAATGTGAGAGGTATCAACTCTCAGGAAAGGTGGGATTATCTTAGACTGGAAATAGATGAAAGTAATTGCAGTGTCATATGTCTACAAGAGACAAAAAGGGATACTTTTGAGAACTCTTACATTAGAAAATTTTGTCCTATGTTTAATTAAGTTTCCTATGTACTCCCTCTATAACTTTTCACAAGGCATTATTAGAGTCCATGACAGTGTAAAAAAACCTCTTATATTAAGTTACAGATGTTGTACCATATAAGGGAGTGTCTGGGGGGATTATGACCAGATGAAATGGCTCTATGTTATCTGATAGAACTATTTCCCAATCCTACTACTAAATTACAGTGGAATTCAAATGCCATATCAGTAATGGCATCTGGTATATTACCAATGTCTATGGACCTAATTCTTCCCAAGGGAAAAAAATGAATTTACGAACTGGTTAACAAATCTGGATATATCTAGAATCAGAACATTGGATTGTTACGGGTGATTTTAATTTTATTAGATCCCCAGACAACATGAACAGTCCCGGTGGAGATCAAAATAACATGTTGCTTTTCAACAGTATCATTCAAGGTCTCCCCTTTTCTAGGAAAACTTGACTGGGTATTAACATCCCCTGAATACACATTTTCATACCCTCACACTATAGCAACCCCCTTGGCTAGAACCACATATGGATATCTAAGGATTTGATAATAATATCCAAAGGGTAAAATCTTTAGATTTGAGGAACACTGGTTGGAATTTGAGAACTTCTAAGACATTGCACAAAACAACTGGAATAATGCTGCTTTCTATAGCAACTCCGAATTAGATCTTGTTAGCAGATTTAGATATATTCTTAGAGGACTTAAAAAATGGAGCAAAAACATTCCAACCTTAAGAAACTAATTGAACAATACTTCTATTTTCTTGCCCTATTGGATGGTCTTGAATACCAAAGGCCATTTTACATACAAGGAGGTAATTTTAGAGAGGCCCTTATTGACCACACCGCAAAACTGCTGAGGCGAAGAGATTATATTAGAGAGAGAAAAGGCAAACATCGTATGGCAAAATTACGAGATGAAGACACATTTTTCATACTATTGCGTCTAGGAATTACAAGCATACATACCCTCTTCAAAATTTGATGATGGTTTATCTGCTAATGATCATGACTAGAAAGTTGTCATCCTTTCAAAGAGGGATCGGGTAGTTCTAATGATGTCTCTATGCAGCCACCTATCCAGAGACTATGGTTTAAGTCATCTAGAAAATCCATTCACCAATGAGAAAATTTATGAAATTATGAGTAGGGATGTCGGTTTTGCACATGGGTATGGGTACCTGCAGGTACCCTACCCGAAAATAGCGGGCATGGGTAAGACTTTGCAAGATTTCGTACCCACTGGAAATGGGTATCCATATCCGCAAAATATATGGGTAGGGCATGGGTATGAAATTGCGCCGTGGGTAACCCAATGGATATCCATAAAATATTAATAAATGAAAATAACTCCTATGACATGTGGAGTGAACGTTCATCTCATGTGGCCCAACCCCATTTCCCTTATCCCCTAAACCAACATAGCTCATACTCATGGGCCCGCAACCACCATCTCGCCACTCCCTCTAAGTCCTATGTGACTCATCAAAATGATAAAAATCTCGACTCATCGCCACCTCATTCTTGTCCAACTATTGATCCAGCGATCCCCAGCTCCCACCGCTGCCCCACTATGCTAGGCTTCCACCAATCACTGCTTGTACTCCTTTGCCGCCTCCAAGAAACCACCCATTGGAGAAGGCCGCGTCGCTGCTAGACTGGTCGCCCATCATCACTTGTTTTTTAGACTCATTTCTCTATTCTTTAAAATGTAAATGTTATATATTGTACCCACTGGATACCCATTAGTTATATAATACCCGATGGGTACGGGCATGTGTATCATTTTGTGCCCATTGGTATTGAAGTGGGTGGGTAGAGAAAGTTTTTGTGGGTACGGATTTGGGTGCAAGGGAGTTGTACCCACCCATACCCTACCCATTGCCATCCCTAATTATGAGGAACATGCCCAATGATAAATCCCCTGGACTTGATGGGTTTGATGGTCTCTTCATGAAAAGAATGCATGCACATCATCAAGGAACAATTTTACAAGCTATGCTTTGATTTCTGTGATGGAGTGAACCTCCAGAGTGACCACAATGCATTTATTGCCCTTATCCCTAAGAAAGCCAATCCTGAATGTCCTTCTGGTTTTAGTCCTATCTCCCTCCTGAGTATGCTCATCAAAATCATCACAAAAATGCTTGCAGATAGACTTTAAAAGGATATCATTATTCTCAACAAAAACCAGTGTGGGTTTATTAAAAACAAAACTATCCAGGATTGCCTCTCTTGGGCCTTCAAATACCCTCATATATGTCAGAAAAAGATGTTTGAATATGCTTATGTACAGACATTAGTAATTTTGGTGTATGGTCAGAAAAAGCTTAATATATGCTTCAAAAGCGATGTCCGAAAGGAGCTACTCATTACTTGCACGCACCCCAAGGACCGACTGTCCGAGAAGAATTCACAAACGACAGAGAAAGAATCAACTCTTTTGTGTTAGTAATGTGCAGCTTACCAAATATAACAGGACATAGAAATGATTCTTATGTGTCGGCTGCAAGTGATTCACATGTAAGTTTGACGAAAAAGGGTTTCCCCCGCTTTATATTATAAAGCAATCACCACCGCAATACATTCGAGCATACCACAAAAAGAAAAGAAAAAAAAATGAAACAAAGGAAAAACGGCAAAGATACATGATGCTACAGAATGACTAACGGGATCGATATGCACCAAGCAAAGGCTTGAGCATTGAAGTCCTCAGCGAGCTCCACATCCTGCCATTGATAAGGTGAAGCCAAGGAGACTACTCGTCGACGGAGGACGACCACACTGACACCTACCGTGCACCACCACTGCAGCCGCCATCCGCCTCCGCCTCCAAAGAGGCCCCCCTGCCCTCTCGTCCTGGACCGTAGGACGCCACGCCATTGGTAGGCAGAGCTGCTCACCCCTGAGCACGCAGAGCCGGCCCAGACGGTGGCCGGGAAGGATGACAAGTACGGCGACCCCACCAAGCAGAGCAATTCCTCCACCAACACATCATCTCCGGCAAAGGGCATGGTGCCTACTGCAAGCCGTCGAACGGGGACACCACTGAAGATAATCGACGACCCACTCACATGCAAGTTTTACAACTTGTCCTGAACATAGTCCAGTATACAAGAGCTTTTGTGAGAAAGCACTGGATCAGTCAGTAGCATATCTGGCAGATCTACCTCCTAATCATAGTTGAGCCAATAATTCCAAAAAAGGAAATGAAACAATCCAATGGCTAGCTACCACTCGGCTCCTAGTACTTCGATTGATGTCTATAATTCTAACCACACCTCATCCACACGTGAAAACCTAGTATATGAGAGTATGGAAGCGATTTGATCTAGACTTAATTCCAATGCCTCCTATTCTTAACATTTTTTACACCTTGAGATCCTTCTCAGATGTAACATCCTTGACCCATTTGTTATTGCCAACTTCTAGCTAGCACGGTAGAAATGTTAGATCAGAGCGAGCATCAAGCTAGCATTTTCAATTGTAAGATATCAGAACACAAACAATGTGCTCACATATATATACTCCCTCCGTTTTTATTTAGTTCGCATATTAGCTTTGGTCAAAGTCAAGCTTTACAAACTTTGACCAAGTTTATATACAAAAATATTAAGATATACAATAACAAATCAACAACATTAGATTTATTATTAAATGTACTTTCACATCGTATAGATTTATTATGATAAATGTCTATATTGTTTTCTATAAACTTGGTCAAACTTTACAAAGTTTGACTTCAGTCAACTCTAATATGCAGAGTAAATAAAAACGGAGGGAGTACTACTCTAGCATATGTGGTTGTTGGGGGAACTTATCCAACACTAATTTCTCGAGATACTGCGTATCAGAACTGCTGGACATTGCAGACTTGAGATCTGTGTGGGAGTACTCTCTGTGTACGAAATTGAGATTGTGTGCCGGAGCAATGAACATAGAATGCTAATACTCAGTTAGCCTGGTCTGTTAATACAAACTATACGGGGAGATGAGAGATGATGGGCTTCCTGACACGTACGTGAGGGTCCTTGTAGCATGCGAGTGCTCTTCATAGTTTCCTGGTTGCCAAAATCACGACTTGTATTGGATCGGTGGCTAAGTGCAATCATACCTCGTTCTCTTAAAGATAGGATATGTCTCTTTACAGTTGTTGGTTAAAAATGCGCGCAACATGGCACCAATTCAAATTATAGTTTTACTCCAGTTCAAAAACTAAATGCGAAGCGAATGCGCTACTATTTTTTAGAGAATTATGATGTACAATTAAAAATGCAGGAGAACCTAATTGAGTAAGATAATATCCAATCTGTTACCATGATTCTACAACAGTTTTTTTGGTAGAACCGTAATTATGATGGAAAATCAACGCCAGTTGCTAGTAGCATCGGTATCTAGCTCCTCAAATCAAATGTCTTTTGTGTTTTGAGTCGTATGGGCTTCAGAACAATATATAAAGCGCACCTTAGTCTGCCTGCGTCCACAAGTTTGACTACTTCTTTGACTTACAGAAAGACTTCCCCGACCTCGCCATGGGTGACAGTAGTGATGCCGCGAAGATGCATTGTGTCAGTACTCACAAGAATTGTTACATACTCTACCTTTTTGTGAAAAGGCTCCTTATGTATTTAGTGTTAACATTTTGGAGACAGCTCTCAATTTCTCGCCAATCTCACAACTTCCCAACCAACCATGGAATATACATGAAGACAAACCAGTTCGTAAAAAAATGAACACAGAACGCAAGGGACACAGAAGGACACAGTCCCAGGAAAACTTGACACACATTCTGATGGCTGTCTGGAATCTCAGCAAACACACCGAAACTAGTAAGTACAAGATCCTCACTGGAATTTTGAGTGGACATTCTACGCATGGTCCACCATGCCCAGTAGTGTCTTTGTTTGCATTTCTCCATCAAATTCCCGTGTGAGCACCAGTAACTAGCGAACCTCAGAAATAGGTGCCCTCCATATTAATCAACGCATATGCAGCATCACTATGATATCAATAATTCTACAGATTAATTATGTAAATACTTGAATTGGTCCACGGAAAACCATTATCTTGATCAGGCACCATTTTCCCCTCCTAGAGGAGCAACAATTGTTTGTTGTCATTCAGATATTATCTGTGATTTACTAGCCATGGTCTGTTGTGGCACCAGCCAGAATGTAGGGCCAAACCGGTTTCAGTGGTTGGTGTGGGCGACTATGTGTAGCTTGTAGCTCCCATAAGTTGTTGCACTGTCCTAGATGGCGACAAAAGAAAACTGAAGTTCTAACAACACCATGTTTTCTCAAGAGTCTTTTGAATATCATGAAGACAAACTCGAATTATAAGCACAGAGTAGAGGAAGCAGGTTGATTATACAGAAACACCATGTTGCAAACACAGTATTTTACGCTGGAAGTACTTGGTGTTAATAGAAATACCTATGTCAAGAGAGGAGTTCAGAGTTTCTCTTTGGATAAGGACTTCCTTTGATCCTCCAAATTTTTTCCTTCTTTGCATTGAGAAAGCACTTCAGATTAGCAATTGTAAGCAGACGCAAACTCACCTCGCTTATGATGATCTATCACCTGAAAGCATTTTAGGTCAAGTTACTAATTTATTAAGTTAATGCCTAAAGCAGTATATACATCTGGCTTGCCCTCTTTCAAACACAAATAAATGACAAACACCTTTGCAGTTAACTCATCCTTGTCAGCATCTGGCTTTGTTTTTGTCTTTGTTGTTGAAGTTAACTCATCCTTTTGATGATCTATTGCCTGAAAAAAAAATCCTGAACTACAACTTCATTGTTAACTAAACAGTTCGCAGAGATTAGCATCATCAATAAAAATAAAATTAGGCAGCTCACCTTGTTGGTTAGCTTGTCTTTGACAACTTCTGGCTTTTCTTTTCGATTTTGTTGCAGCAGTTATCTCATTCTTGCCAACCATAGACTTTGATTTTGTCCGTTTTACTTTTGTTCTAAGCACATCCTTCTGAGTATCTGAATATCTAGCACTGATGTTGTGTCTCGCGGGACATTACGTGCATAATCTGTACTGTGAACACAACAATATCTGAGTTAGCGGTACTGAAATGGCAACTAATAGTATATCGTGTTCAAGTTCAGCTACAGATATTCTAGTGGGTTTGCGATTCACGAACTATTGGAGGGGAACACTAGCGAGCTAGCTAGCTAGAGATAACACGCCTTCCGTTGGCGACGGTCCGCCTAAATAAAGCCGACCGCGTCATTGTATCGTCGGTGGAGAGGGGCAGGAAATCTGCGCATTTGGCGGAAAAAATATGCAGGAGTCTGGTGTACTTGGTAAGGGCAGCGCGGTGCTATTAAAGAGTTCCTTCTTATGAGTTGATGGTATCGCAAACAATTAATTAGGACATTAGACATGTGTGCGGAAGTTTATACCATCACACATAGTCATAAGGATAACTGCATGTCATGGAAAATATATCTCACACGGTGGGCCAATATGAACCGTCTGTGCCATCTGGCACATGTTTTTCCTATAAGTTCTGTGTGGAATGGTTAACGTCATCAGTCATCACAGAAAATTGTCTTTGTGAAACCGTGTAACCTCAAATGCACACGGTTTACTTTCCAAAATGGACGACTAGGCAAACAATTCGTTCAGTATAACAGCGTGCATGTTATCACACACAGTTCCATTTCTAAAACTATGGGTTATAACTAACAACTTTGCCAACAATTCATTCAGTATAACCGTGTGCACGTAATCACACACAGTTTCCAGTTTCCATTCGTGCGCGATTGGCTACTAATCACACACGTTTATTTTCCAAGCACACGGTTTTATTTTTGAAGCGTGTGTGATGCCATTA